>NC_036853.1:45672505-45692130 GCF_002910315.2 Salvelinus sp. IW2-2015
TTACAGTAGCTGCCGCAGCTGTGGTAGTAGCGGATGACTCCAGCCGTTCAGGGGGCCGAGGTGAGGGGCTCTGAAGCTCTGGGGCTCTGAAGCTTTCCTTCCAGTGGCACTCACCCCACTCACAGACACCGGTTGACCTTTCTGTCAGTCAACCAGTCCGTGAGGGTGAGTGATTCACCGGGATAGTGGCACGGGGGTCAATAGCGGATAACGTTGACGTGCCTGTCACCTCAGAGGAGACAACTGGTCCATGAGGTCAGGAGGAAGCTGTCATAAATCCCGTCGGCAGTCTAGGTCATTCTGGGTGGTCCCTCCACCAAGCCATTAACCTCCATTAGCTATAAACAGAGTTGCAAAAGAGCCACCCGCCACAGTGAGTCATGAAGACGGAGACAAAGAGGACTAGGTTGGAGATGTATAAAAACAAATCTAACCCCTCATAGGTGGTACGGTTTAATGTGGATATTCACATTTGATTCCCATCAATCAAGGAGCTACTCCCATTTAACCTCCATTATCTATAAACATAGTCTTAAAATGGCCACCACAGTGAGTCATGAAGACAGATATAAAACAGCTATAGGCTTATAAAAACAAATCTAACACCTCTTAGGTGGTATGATTTCATGTGGATTTTCCCCGTTTTAGCTTTGTGGCAGTTTAATCCAAGCTAAGATATTGTGTATACGTCCTTGCGATATTCACATAGAAAGAGCTCACGTCAAAGGCCCGGGGCGAAAGTTCCACTAAGTTGTCAGATGGTCGTTTCAGTGATAAAGGTCCAATGCTAGCTCCACAAAATCAATTAAATACATTTTTCTCCTTCGGGTGCAAAAATAGTACCCATGCTACGCCCACGTGTTTCTTGTAATTATCGACAAAACCGATCAATGGAAAATAAGCGAAGAAGATTAAAAATAGATTTATAGAGGGAAGGGTCTTGTTGGAGAATGAATGTGTCTGAGAAAGAAAGCATGTATCTTTAGGGAGTCAAGAAATGTTCGGTACGTGGGTGAATGTATGTATGCATGTTGGGGTTGGCAGCAGTGTAATTGCATCAGTATTTGGTACCGGGGAGATTTCATGTCGGGGAAAGCAAACAACACCAATCTTCTTGTCTCCCGGAAACGGAGCAATTCGCTATAGATTTAATTTTAGATCCTTATCGGGTGATACTGTGGGAAACTATAATAGTGCGATCATTTCACTTCCTAGGTAAAGTGCAGACATAATTTAGGTGAAGTAATCTTGATAAAACCTTGCCCTTTAAATCTCATTTTAGAGTAAACAAATTATTTTTAACGGCACCTCAGCGCGAACGAAGACAACATAAAGATATCACTGACAATCAGAGGGAAAAATATTTTAGGGAACTTTTACTGTAGCAATTTCTTTTGCGTTCAGTGGGATAATACATCACAGATAGGGTGGCAGATTACTCTGTACTAAAGGCGTTTTTCGATATCCCAGATCGATTTTTTACTTTGAATTACCAATAAGAGTTGGGAGAAGATAGATGAGAGGGAGAAAGAGGCAACACGGGAATAAAATAAACGGTCCTAGACCACTAATCCTCACGTAGTACCTCCATTTAAGGCAATTTAAATCGCTGAGGGATGGGTTTTTCCACAGTCCAACTTCATTGAGTCCCCTATACAAGTCACCAATACTGTGTAGTCACTGCAATCAATGCATGTCTTACTCCTCTGTCATTGGCTTGTAGAAATGGTCAACACAACACTTTGCTCCACTGCTCTTTTATAATGTAAACATTCCCAAGGACTTTTCATGTATAGTCATATGCCATATGGCCATAGGGCCTAACATATGACATTGACTATATTAGAAGAACTAACCTCACCTTGACTTCTGGGTCACTGGAGATATGAGCATCTGTGAAATGAATAAATGTATATGCAATATTTCACATATTGTCTCAGCGTGCACCTGAAGCCCCTGTCGTACGCCCTTGGTCCTTTTACTATATGCCAGAAGATGACTCTAGTCGGCGACCTAAGTACGGCCCGAGCAATTCTCGCATTAGAAGGACTTTAGGCGTATACATGGCCGAAGATTTAAAAGGGTGAAGGTAGCATTGCATGTGTCAGTGACCAAGGGTGGCTCTCAAGAAACTGCTGAGTGAGTGATGATGACAATGTGCTGGGTCAACATGTTGGTCTTTCCTTTTCCCTCCCTTATCAACTTAAATCTCTTATCTGCAAACCAGACGCACGTTCCTTCTCATCTATCTTCTCCCAACTCTTATTGGTAATTCAAAGTAAAAGGATTAAATTACATTGACTCTCGATGAGAGGGGAAACTGTCTGTGTCTGTGTGTGTGTGGGTGTGTGTTTGTGTGTGCTTGTGCACGTGGGTGTGTGTGTGTTTCACTGACCAGGAACCTTTTGAGCTTTGTTTGGAACCCGTTACACCATTTCCATCACTCTTAAAGATACTGTACACCATGCAGAAACCGCTTTGCCGTTTCCTGGTTGCTAGAACAAGCAAGTATAGTGTAGAGAGTCATTGTACCATCTAGTCCGCAGTGAAATATCTTTTCCATAAGGAAAAATATTGTATTTTCAGCTGTTTGAAAAACCGAAAGTAAAAGATGCAAAAACTAAACATAAGTACGGAAAGCATAGAAAGCTCAAAATTAGAGCAGACCTACCATTTCTTAGACTCGTTATCTATGAGAATGACAGATCTATAACTTATGTTTCTATGTTCATTTGGTCGGGTCGCCCAAAAGGTTACATATTGCAGCTTTAAAGGAGATGTCCAATCAGCAACACTACCTAACTGTATCTACTGCTGACATGGCTGCACATTTCTGTGTACTTTCAGTAAATTCCCTGCTTTTCCAGAAATCCTGATTGGAGGATTTCCTACTCACTTCCTCCTGGTTCCAGGAAAACTCCGGGATTCCGGAAAAAACAGGGAATTTATTGAAAGTTCCCGGAATTGTGCAAACCTAACTGCTGATTTCTTCTTCTCAGGTAGCCAACAACACAATCTACAAATGATATCTCTACTACAGCTATTTTCCCCTCAGGTACAATATTACAGTATCAGATGGATCTCTCTGGTGAAACACTATCAATCTACTGCTTATAGCTCTTTGGGAATACACTGTCACTACACTATTTACTGTTGATGTATTTTCAGGCACTACTGATATCTCCCTGACGTGGCACACAGTACTGACATCCCTTGGCCTAAGGAATGCTACATGACTACACTGCTTTAAATCTACTGCTAATGTATATTTGTGAAAACACAATCAATCTACTGTTGATGTCTTGAGGTGTATATTTATAGTAGTATAGTAGGATACTATAGCCTAAACGATGAGTTGTCAGTAGTACTGTTCGGGTACAGTACTACTGATATCTCCTCTGTACTAGAAATCTACTGCTGAAATCTCCTCAATCGTAGAATTGTACTAATCAATACGGTATGCACTGCTGACATCCCATCATTTAGGCTATAGCAGCCCACTAAACCACTGTAAATATACAGCTCATTTCAACTGTTGCTGTCCCTGTTGACATCTCTGCTGTTAGCATTGTACTGATATCCACTTTATATGATGCATGTACTGATCATATCTTCTCCGGTTGTGGTCCTGAGCTCCTTCAATATCTTTTCATTTGCAGCAGACAAACAGACCAGCAGTCCAGAGATGATTTGACCCTGATGCTCCTGGGATATTTACATCTCTATTGGATTTCCCTCCTCCAGGAACTCTCCTCTTCTCTTACGCCGATGACACATCGCTAAACAAGTTCTGTTCTGGTCTTCACTACAATCCAATATTCTGCTGTTGATATTGTCTTTCTTTTTTCTCGTTCTTCCGAGTAGAAGGGATGAGAGGTACTGGCGTCTTTCGAGGGAAAACAAGACGACGAGGAGTGGAAATATTGTTGTTGTTATTTGTGGCGACCTGGGAGGTAGAAAACTAAGCGTTTTTTTTTGTTAAATTGACAGAAATTGCTTTGGCAATGTAACGTGTTTCCCATGCCAATACAGCCCATTGAATTGAAGTGAAATACGAAGTGGTCTTCCACAGCAGGGAGTTGACTGTCACAACATCTTGATGCTGGCAGCACTAGCACAGAGCACCACGCAGGAACACACTTACACTTACACACACACACACACACATCAATAAGTACAGTGCACCATACAGAGCAGGCAGCCCTGAAAGTGCAGCACCTCAACAATTATGAAGCGTTTCTACAGAGAGACAAAACATGGAGAGCGTAATTTACTCTCGTGGGGCCGTTCAGAGTGAAGAGCTTGTTTAGTTCAGAGTGTTGTTGTCCTCTAAGAGCCTCTGCCTGAACACAAGCACACATTATTCTACCAGTGTGTGTGTGTGTGTGTGTTGTTTGTGTGTGGTGTGTGTGGTGTTGTTGTGTGTGTGTGTGTGTGTTGTGTGTGTGTGTGTTGTGTGTGTGTGTGTGTGTGGTGTGTGTGTGATCGTACGTGCGTGCGTGTGTGCGCGTGTGTGTGAATGTGTCCTTAACAGTGTGCATGCGCTACATGAGTGGTGCCCTACGTGCCTTCGTGCCCTATACGTTAAGTGCCCTACGTGCCTTCATGCCCTATACGTTAAGTGCCCTACGTGCCTTCATGCCCTATACGTTAAGTGCCCTACGTGCAATCTAGCGAACTTGACAGAAATATCTTATGAGATCATACATCTTTAACCTTCTGTTGATGACCCAAAAATGTCTACCAATCCCAATGGATAAAAACCTTCTCCAGAGCCTTTGGGATTCATCCCTCATAGATTCTACAGTAGATTTACATTTAAGTCAGATGCTCTCATCCAGAGTGACTTACAGGAGCAATTGAGGTAAGTTTCTTGTTCAGATTTTCAACCACCAACCTTCCGGTTACTGGCCCAACACTCTTAACCGCTAGGCTACCTGCCGATTGACTGCAGGTTTATATGCCCTTGCATACAACTCCGCAGTATAAATTATGACAGCTCTACTGTTCTACCTATCTACTTATGTCCACTCACAGTTTTATCCGTTTCAGCCGGGAATTCTCCTTGGTCAGGTATATTAGATCCTTTATGAAAATATTGATTTTAGATATCGCTGAGGCGCCCACATGTCAAAGGCGCCCACATGTCATGATTTAAGTAAGCAGTGCAAACACAAATCATGTGGAGAGAGACTGTGAGACTCTATCGCTCCGTTCCTCTCCCTCGCGCTCTCTCTCTCATTTTCTCAACATATCCCTGCAACCCTCATCCCTCTCTCTCTTCCCTCTCTGTTACCCATATGTTTCTCTCTCTCTCTCTCCCCCCCCCTCTGCCTGTTCTCCCCCTCCTGCACTCAATCTCTCTTCAATACACTAGCACACAGGAAAGCACACATAAACATTTCATATAGCCTACTGTAGCTACATGATGGTTTATGGTAATGAGTTGCTACATGAGATTTCATGTCATGCTACAGTTTCTACCAATAGAAATAGATTGGGCTTTGATTAAATCTTAAATAGATGGGAGTACATGGGAGCTATAGCGTATGCAGTTTGTTGCAGGTCTTCATCACACTGCCTGCAGCCACACCAGCACACTCTCAGTTGCACCACTCTTTTTTTCTCTCCTAGTCTCTCTTTCTCTCCCTCTTTTTCCCCATCTGTCAACCCTATATATATCTTTCTATCTCTCTCCGATTTTTTATTTCCACATCCCTTCCTTCCTCCCTCTCTCTCTCTCTTGCTTCCTCTCTCTCCTCTCTCTGTGTGTCATACTCCTTGTTCTCGCTTGCCTTCTTCACCCCTCTCCCTCTCCTCTCTCACCCCTCTCTCTCTCTCTCTCTTTCTCCCCCAACCGCTCACCCCCGCTCTCTCTATGAACATGTTAAGCTCCTCTCCAGATGAATCCATCTACCGCTGTGGCAGCTGAGGACCCAGCCATCCAGACAGCAGCCAGGCCAGATAAAAGACCAGTTAGAGCTGCTCCACTCTGGGGAGATGAGAGCTGCCTCCCTGATAGACAACACAGTAAATACATATTTATGGTCTGAGCTGGGATTACAAGAGAGCACAGAGGAACAGAGATTCTGTACAGATTGCCAGATGGCAAAAAAATGTATATGTGAAGAGGGACCTGGATATGCCTTCTATGACTATTGGACTGAAGAGGGGGAATCATTCCAGACAGGTTTGGAGATGCCTTAAATGTAGTTATATACAGTCGGTTAGAAATTCCTCTGATATGGTTCTAGAGTTTTCAGGTTAGTAGAGCATGTTGTTAGCAACACCAGCCTTGTGGGTTCAATTCCCCCAATAGCCACATATATGAAATATACTGTACGTGTTAATGGTGACAGTTCTTTAAGTCGATTTGGATAAAAGTGGGTGCTAAATGAATTCAGTGAAATGGCTACAACTGAACGTTATCTAATGGGAATACAGTGCTCTAAGTCAGATCAACAACCCAAATCAATAGAACTCATAGCTTTAATCACAGAAGAGAAATACAGTTTGTCGAGGTTAGAAGTATATCATTACATAATATGCCAAATGTTGCACCTATAATCATTGAGATCATGGGTTGTGTTCCTAAGTGCACACCGTAGCAAACGTTTTGCAACAGAAAATGAGCATTTCCTATTGGACAAGTTGAGAGAGTACCTCTCCGTTTTGGACAGTTTTTTTTTCTGTGTTGTGTCTAATGAACATGGACATGGTTTTTCAGAGGGCTAGTTTATATTACTACATCTTGTTCCCAGGTGCAGTCATACACCAGTGGAGGCTGCTGAGAGGAGGAGGGATCATAATAATGTCTGGAACGTAGAGAATGGAATGGCATCAGACACCTGGGGAAAAGGTGTTTGATGTTGTTGATACCTTTCCACCTACTCCGCTCCAGCTATTACCAYGTGCCCGTCCTCCCCAATTAAGGTGCCACCAACCTCCTGTGTCATACACAGAGCTGAAGAGCTTCATCCTCGGCCTTCATTCTCCTCACGGTTCAATTTCTCCACAGTGACTCAGCTGTGGTGTTTTGCACACAAACCCTGAGAGGGCTGAGCTGGGTGCAGTTCGCTTTGCACCGACACATTCTCTAGGCCTTCGAAGGGGAGCCACCCCGTTCCCTGATAAAGCTGTGTTTGGACTTGTCTCTTTGAGGAAGGATACTGTAGGTGAACCATGTGAAGGGGTGGGTGCAGTGCAACACACTCTATCACACACATCCAAACACATACACACTCTATCACACACACACTCACACACTAACAGGTTATCAAGCTTGATTACGTGAAGAGGGGACAGATATCGCAGACTGCGAGTTAGAAAGAGTCACAGAGAGAGAGTGCGATAGTGAAAGAGAAAGAGAGAGACGGGCGAGAGTAACGAGAGAGTACAGTACATAAAGACGCCCCCACTAGATCTATCTACGGTGGAAAGGACAGGCGCTAGCTCTCTCATCCTATCAGTAACAGTCTATTGACCTTTCTGAGTGAGATGTTCCAGCGTAAAGTAAACAGTAGTTTGTTTGCAGTGTCATGGGTGAGAATGTATCGATTGCGGCCGTCGGAGAAAGTTGCATGCTTGACAGTTCAGGTAATTCTTATTAGGTCAAAGAGGCACATAGAGAAAACACAATTAACTTTCATCCACGGAGAAAGATGCAAATAAATGACAGCTTAATTAGGTTAGCTTATCACTATTATGCTGTTGTTTATATTGCATTTCATATTTAGCAGCACACGCACTTCTCTAGAGTGACTTAAAGGAATACTTCAGGATTTTGGCAATGAGGCCCTTTATCTACGTCCCCAGAGTCAGATGAACTCATGGATAGCATTTTTATGTCTCTGTGTCCAGTACGAAGGAAGTTAGAGGTAATTTCACGAGCCAATGCTAACTAGCATTAGCACAAGCTAGCAGATACGCATAGACTTTCAGTCATTGCGCTAACGCTAGTTAACAATTGCGCTAGTTAGCAACTTCCTTCAAACTGCACGCAGAGACATAAAAATGGCATCCACGATTTCATCTGACTCTGGGAAAGTTTTCTGAAGTATCCCTTTAAAGTCTGTGAAGTCAACTAAGCTGGGTAAAAATAGTCATTGCAAGTAAAACCTTCTTCAAGAAAGCAGAAATCAGTACCAGAAAAGACAAGTGGGTTTATGTTTGTTTCCATGTCATATCTGTTATTCATTAGAATTTATACACAGTATTTCAATATCAAATGTTCTCATTAGCTTGCCTGTGTTTGTTATGACGCTTTCCCTAATTGCGTTGAGAGCTGGGCATATGTCATTAAAAGATCCCTCCAGAGCAAGTTACCGCCACTATTTCAATGTAATTCATATCCTAGTGCGGAAATGTTGGTTTAGTTCCACCCTCCAATCACCGACGTATGGCTTCTTATAAATATTGATTAATTGGGCATCGCCACCTTTCCTCCGTGTGCACAGCCCATATGGTCTCTGGCACAGCCCACACGCCACAAATTCTAAATAAACCAAAAACCCAGGGTAGCTTTCTTCACTAATTACTACGGAACACAGCACAGCCAGCTACAAAAAGGAGGAGGACCATCCACTCTCTTCCTCCCTCTTCTGCAATGGAATTTAATGATCAAGGATAAATATAGAATTTAGCGGTAATAATGCAGTTTTACCGGTGAAGCTAAAGGCTAGCTAACCTCCTAGACCAATAAAGMTAGCTAGCTAGCCAGGTAGCTACCACTAACTATGGATAATTGGTTCCAAGGTTGTTTTAAGCATAAGAGTACCTGTAACTATGCTAGCTAGCTATCATTCGGCTGTTTTTCTGATAACTTCATTATTTGAAGAGAAAAGGTTACGTAGTTAGTAGCTAGCTACTGTACTCGAAATATAGCTTGCTCGTTAGCTACCTGGCTAGCTACCTAAACAACCCAGCTAGCAAAGAGAGGAAGAAGTGGCTGCTTGTTATAGCACAACCATGGTTCTAATTTCAGTGGTGCTCATGAGGACGCCAATAACTATTGAAATGTCAGTGTTGCCCCACTCAAACATTGTAACATTGGGAACCGTCAGTAGTCAATGTGTGATAGGACGYTGTGCGTAGGAGTAGACTATAATGAAGATGTGGACTTTCTGTACATTGTAATCATTTATTTTCCATTACATTGTTTGCTCAACTTGAAAAATGGACCCATTCTGTTGTATATATATTTCCTTTGTGTCAATATTACAATATTGCTACTTGCTCAGCCTCTGTCCTTGGTCTGCATCACACAGCCTGGGAGTCCTCAGTCCTGTAAGACCTATGAAACACATAGTTAGGTTGTTTAATGGTCATCATGTCTGTCATGGATCCGGTCCATACATGACCAGTTTGCTGTTCTCAGTTTAGCCCAGAGAAGTTAGAATCAGGCATCTCTCTCTGTATACAGTCAAGACAGTGCTGTCGCGTTCCTACAAACTGTGTACATTAACACCCAGGTCAAGCCACCCATGATTGTACAGCCTCGTTGCAGTCCTGATTAGGCTACTCTACTTCACCTATTTGGGGTAGGGATTTTAGCATGGTTGGATAATTGTTGACAGTGACCTGATTTGCATTTCTTGGGAGAGTGAGAGAGAATCCTCTCCTTCTCAGTTTTCTGGGCTTGTTTCAAGTTATGATCTCATTTACTATGACAAAGGCCTACCTTCACAATAAGCTACTCAAATGAATGTGTACACTGCATTTTTCAGGACAAACTTCGGTGAAGCTGAATTGTTGTCTGTTGACCCCTGAAACAGACACAAAGGTGGAGTTAGTGAACAAGTCACATTGTCTGCCTGTCATGGATCAATGTATCGCCTCAATTCTAAGAAAGCATTCTCCGTAGAGAGAAAGGCTTGGTTTCACTTCTGTGGCCAGGCAACACAGAGGTGTGCTGGGATGGGTATCCTAAGAGAAAATGGTGCATAGGCAACTACAATATTAGTTCTCACATTTAGTGCCTTTTGGATGGGACGTAATATTACTCTGTTAAAACACAGAAGTGAAAAATGGAGGGATAAACTAATTTCACAAGCTACATACAGTCTCTCACCTTTTGAAAGCAAGCGAATTAAAACATCATTCTGTGTTGTAGTTTGCACACTTTGCTATTACTGCAGCTTTTTGTATCACATTGGCCAGCAAGAATATTCCCTTTGACAGCTTAAATCTTTATTACTGTAGAGACACCTTGCCGTTTTGAAGACAGCTTCGCGTTTGGTAACAAAAGGCAGTGCGGTAGCGTTAGAACTGGTAAAGCAGCGATTTACTCACTGAGCTATATATTGACTTGCTTCATATGGACWTACTTCACTGCACAGTTAGCTATGCTGTAGCTAGCTAGACAGCCAAACGTGTACAGTCGTGGCCAAAAGTTTTGAGAATGACACAAATATTCATTTCCAAAAAGTTTGATGCTTCAGTGTCTAGATATTTTTGTCAGATGTTACTACGGAATACTGAAGTATAATTACAAGCATTTCTTAAGTGTCAAAGGCTTTTATTGACAATTACATGAAGTTGATGCAAAGAGTCAATATTTGCAGTGTTGACCCTTCTTTTTCAAGACCTCTGCAATCCGCCCTGGCATGCTGTCAATTAATTTCTGGGCCACATCCCGACTGATGGCAGCCCATTCTTGCATAATCAATGCTTGGAGTTTGTCAGAATTTGTGGGGTTTTGTTTGTCCAACCGCCTCTTGAGGATTGACCACAAGTTCTCAATGGGATTANCTGGCATGCTGTCAATTAACTTCTGGGCCACATCCTGACTGATGGCAGCCCATTCTTGCATAATCAATGCTTGGAGTTTGTCAGAATTTGTGGGGTTTTGTTTGTCCACCCGCCTCCTAAGTATTGACCACAAGTTGTCAATGGGATTAAGGTCTGGGGAGTTTCCTGGCCATGGATCCAAAATATTGATGCTTTGTTCCCCGAGCCACTTAGTTATCACTTTTGCCTTATGGCAAGATGCTCCATCATGGTGTAAAAGGCATTGTTCATCACCAAACTGTTCCTGGATGGTTGGGAGAAGTTGCTCTCGGAGGATGTGTTGGTACCATTCTTTATTCATGGCTGTGTTCTTACGCAAAATTGTGAGTGAGCCCACTCCCTTGGCTGAGAAGCAACCCCACACATGAATGGTCTCAGGATGCTTTACTGTTGGCATGACACAGGACTGATGGTAGCACTCACCTGTCTTCTCCGGACAAGCTTTTTTCCAGATGCCCCAAACAATCGGAAAGGGGATTCATCAGAGAAAATGACTTTACCCCAGTCCTCAGCAGTCCAATCCCTGTACCTTTTGCAGAATACAGAGGAAGAACAATGATTCCAAGCACCACCCTCCTTTTGAAGCTTCCAGTCTGTTATTCGCACTCAATCAGCATGACAGAGTGATCTCCAGCCTTGTCCTCGTCAAACTCACACCTGTGTTAACGAGAGAATCACTGACATGATGTCAGCTGGTCCTTTTGTGGCAGGGCTGAAATGCAGTGGAAAYGTTTTTTGGGGATTCAGTTCATTTGCATAGGAAAGTGGGTCTTTGCAATTAATTGCAATTCATCTGATCACTCTTCATAACATTCTGGAGAATATGCAAATTGCCATTATACAAACTGARGCAGCAGACTGAAAATTAATATTTGTGTCATTCTCAAAACTTTTGGCCCCGACTGTATAGTAAGCGAGTAACCCAAATATATCATACTTTGACTAAAATGATGACTTATTTACTTAAATTGTTGTGCAACATCATGGGTAAGCTCTGGGCATCGTCTTTCAGCTAAAACAAGTGAATTTTCGCTTGTGTGGGAGTTTAACACTGATGAAGGCCATTTTTAATGGCTTCTGAATTGCAAATAGGAGTCCATAATGGAGAGGCCACATGGGAGACAGGTGTGGGATCAGAGTGTCTCTCTCTCTCTATCTCCAATCTGTCAGTCCACATGTCAACCGCATAATCATTAGCCTTCTGAAAGGTTTCAAACGAGAGAGCGGCGGACACGGGAGATGACGGGAAGAGATGGATGGAGGGAGGGAAAGAGCATCAGACAATCAACTCATAAATATGAGATGAGTCCGTCTGTGTTTGTTGTCCCTGATGTCTCTGATATGAACAACAGGTCGAAAAGTTACTGAGGTGTGCTTTTATGTTGCTAGGTAAGGCAAAGTTGTCCTTAGACTTTCTAAAAGCTGACCTAAGGTCAGTTTTTCATTTTGCCCCTAATGGTTATGGTCAGGATTTGGGGATGGTTAGCTGATCCATGGGCAACTTCTATGCTCTGGGGTGAAGTTTTCCTTAGGTACAGATCTAGGATCAGCTTACCCTCCCCTAATCCAAAGCTTTACCATTAGTGGGGGAAATGCAAAACTGACCCAAAATCAGAGTGTAGGGGCAACCTTAGCCTATTATGAAATAAATAACCCATCGAACTTGTAGTGTCCTGCTGTCTGATCACATCTGAATGTTAATGAGAGTTGTGCTCTCACATAATGGACACTGACCCTCACGCTGGGCTTTGATTGGTTCCCTCTGGCCCTCTGGGTGTCCTCTGAGCAAGGTCTATTTATGACTCTAAAGGGACATTTCACCAAAATGTTGCAATTGTATTATTCAATTGTGCCTATTAATATGTCTTACCATATGTTTAACCATAAGAACAATTAGAGCAAGTTGGCAATTATGTATGGCATAGCCTGCATAGCAGCTTGAGCTGGGGTGGTCCTATTGTAACGGAGGTGTTCAGTGAATCTTGTCTGACATCTGAAGATTTGTGTTAGTTCCCCAAGCTATTGCCTAGGCCAGGGGTGGACAATCATTTTGACTCGAGGGCCACATTGGGATAAGAAGAAATTCAGTGGTGGGCAGCACAGAKTTTCTTGTAGGGCAGATTTGTTCGTCAAAAGACATTTGCGAGCCTGACAAAGGGCAGTTATTTGTAAATATATCCAGTACTTTTTTATTTTTTATTTTTWAATTTAATTTTACCCCCTTTTCTCCCCAATTTTCGTGGTATCCAATTGTTAGTAATTACTATCTTGTCTCATCGCTACAACTCCCGTACGGGCTCGGGAGAGACGAAGGTCGAAAGCCATGCGTCCTCCGAAACACCACCCAACCAAGCCGCACTGCTTCTTAACACAGCGCGCCTCCAACCCGGAAGCCAGCCGCACAATGTGTCGGAGGAAACACCGTGCACCYGGCTMCCTTGGTTAGCGCRCACTRCGCCCGGCCYGCCACAGGAGTCRCTGGWGCGYGATGAGACAAGGATATCCCTACCGGCCAAACCCTCCCTAACCCGGACGACGCTAGGCCAATTGTGCGTCGCCCCACGGACCTCACGGTCGCGGCCGGCTGCGACAGAGCCTGGGCGCAAACCCAGAGTCTCTGGTGGCACTGCTAGTGCTGCGATGCAGTGCCCTAGACCACTGCGCCACCCGGGAGGCCTATATCCAGTACTTTTAACTGGTACTGTAGGTCCATTATCGTTACTACATCATATTTATATCTGTTTAGACGTTCCAGAGTGGCCTAGAGTGTTTTTGTACCCTAAAATAAAAATGTCCGCCGCTCAAACCACTCACGGGCAGGAATTGAATGTACTCGTGGGCCAGATCCGGATATTACATACATTGTTTATTTTACACATAATTCATTYAATCATGAAAACACATTACCTGACCMCTTTTATCTCATATCTGAGGCAAAAGCAGAAACCTTTTGAATTGAGTAATGACCTCCTTTCTGTGGCGTATGTACGTATAATATATTTATGAATAGAGGCAGACAGACAG
Source organism: Salvelinus sp. IW2-2015 (assembly GCF_002910315.2). Taxonomy (NCBI): domain Eukaryota; kingdom Metazoa; phylum Chordata; class Actinopteri; order Salmoniformes; family Salmonidae; genus Salvelinus; species Salvelinus sp. IW2-2015. The sequence continues at coordinate 45,686,318 of NC_036853.1, forward strand.
GCACTTGTAAAGACTATTATCTTCTTGGTGACATTGATGAAGACACACTGTAATTATTATGTCAAAGTCTTCTCTAACCGAAGATGTCTGTTTAGTTGTCTCATTTCAAACAAGTGGACAACTTGATATTAACCATTGAATGCAACATGGCCTAAAGTCAATAAATTGCATATAAAGGAAAACCACACTGCAGCTTCATGTATGGTATTTTAGCTAAGGACAGGTGTGGTTTTGCATCAATATACAATGACAATGTCTGCAAGAGGAACGGCTTGTGAGCTGATTGAATTGGGGCCTTATGGTTGAGCTTTGTGAGGTAAAACACTTTTGTACATGAAGAGATTTATTTTTAATTTATCTGAAAGAATAAATAAAGTTTTTTAGGTAGATGGGTTGATGGTGCGTGCGACAGAACAGCAGTGTGTGTGTGTGTGTGTGTGTGTGTGAGAGGCAGAAAAAAAGACAAGAAAGAGCAGTATGTGTGTGTCTTCTGACTCCCATGCATTTCTCTGTGCATCTCAGCGTGCTCTACCGTACTGTGGTCTCCACAGTATGCTGGCTGCTGGCTGCTGGCTGGGAGTGAGGCCCATCTATCATTGATGAATGCCACCGTCTCCATGCTGCTCCACTGATTTGTCTCTCTGTCCCCGGCTGTGATTTCCAGCGCTGGGTCATATGCTGGGACTTGTCCCCTCCACTGCACACATTATGAAGCAACTGTCTCTCACGCCGTCGACTGGCATTACTACTGTTAAGGACCACTATTGTAGAGACTTRTACGTACTGAATGAGCGACGGACTGGGACCCAAGCATTTCTAACACACCGGACCATAATGGTCCTCAAGGCCCCCACACCGGCCCATTCTTTCCTTCGAGGCCTCCCCCAAGCCAAATATAGAATAATTCTAGCCAAATATAGAATAATATGTGGCAATTCTGTGCAAAAACACCATTTAAAGATGGACTAGCTCTTCTGGCATTTGCCCTAACTGCCCTTTGGCCAGTCCATTTCTTTTTACAATACATACAGAAGGGTACACAGTTTTATGTTTTCAAAGCTGAATAATTTTGAAATGATTTGGAATCCCAAGTGAATCCAGACATTAGCCCTTAATCTAGGCTAATTTGTGCTTTGGAAATACTTTGTAATGCCAATATGGTGCTTGTATTTAATCTAGCTGTTATTATATGGTGAATACACTCTTAGAAAACAAGGTGCAAGAACCCCATAGGAGTCCACTTGAAATAACCCTTTTTGGTTGCAGGTAGAGCCCTTTTTGTTCCAGGTATGTAGAAGGTTATACATGGAACCCAAAAGGGTTCTACCTGGAACCAAAAAGGATTCTCCTTTGGGGACAACCAAGAGTGTAGTACTTTCTGGCCCTACAGGCATTAAGAACTAAAACACCCATCCTCTGTATTGTCTCTGCCAAGGGTATTCATAGCCTTTTCTCTCCAAGCTTCGAAAGCTACGGTCTGGGATTAGAGCGCTCTCTATTTATTTGAGAGGTTACATTTCCCCAGACCTATCCCTCAGCGATATTCAAAAACAAGTGGTGGGGCTACCAATTTGTTGGGTTTCGAATTCCAGACTGTATATTTAAAGTAACACAAAGCCTCTCCACGTTGAGCTACGAGACAAGAGTCGTCGCCTTGAGCCACTGAATGTCTTCCCGTTCCCAGGAGAGATGTGACATCATGGGCCAGATCTGAGGATTAGAACCAGGCGAGGCCCAGGGGCGTTCTCTTCCCTAAGCTTCCTAAATAACAGAGACAATACGCTCCTATTAGATAAGCAAATGTGTGTGGAGATACATAATACATGATCGCCCAGAGGACGTTTGGCTTGTTTTTGTCAAAGAAAAGAAGGAAGGACGAGTGAAGTAGAAGAGGAGTAGAGAATATCATGTTCTGTTATTCAAAATTTGMTGGATTTATTTGCTGCAATGTGTGAAAGGAAACATGTAGGCAGGTTGAGAATCAACTGGATATGTGATACTATGTATGGTACTTAAAGGCCCAAGGAATTCACAATCCACTGTATCTCTCTACACTCACTTCTTAAATCCCGTGATGCAAATTAATGAACACAGAGGATAGGGTGTCTGTTGTTAAGTTGCTCATCGAGGCGCTAGTGCGGAGCTTCGCTTCTGAAGCAGAAAATGTGGACTTGGGAGTCTTCTAGACTTTGACATGTGTTTCTGCCTGATATAGCGAGCAGAGCCAATTTTTTCAGAACTAAATTATCTGGGACCGCAGAGCCGAAGATGAGTAATGTACATTTGTGAAAAGGGGAACCAAGCATCGCTTTAATGTGTGTCAGAACAAGCTTTTTCTACAAACACGAGCATCCATTACACGGCTTTACTAATCCAAACATGCAAATCCATGTCCAAAATGGGCATTTTGTGTATAATCCCAACACAATTCCCATGGGATTAGGATTGACGGGGGAAAATAACTGGTTGAATATATCAAGGATTGTATTATTGGTTAGGCTGTCTAGTACACATTTGCCTCTAAAAGCTGAATTGCAGTATACAGACGAAAAAGAAACAGTACAGTAGCTGAAGAAAACAGAAATGGAGAACATCCAGGTCTCTACTAGCTTCAGAGAGTGCCTGCTCCTGGTGAAGGCATCTATTCTTCTGGCATGCGAGTGGTAAAGATGATGGTGATAACGGAGTTGGCTTGCTGGAGTTGTCCTTTCCTCAGACGTTGTTCTCGTAAATCCTCAGCTCCCTCTATAGCGACTGGATGACTCCTCCACTAACGACGTGTAGCACCCACTTGGGTGATGCTTCTTTTGCTGCCGTTACGGGTGCCAAAAGCACGCCACAAAAGCTTAGTTAAAAGCACACCACACTCCAGTCCAGAGTATAAAGTTTTCCTTACTACGAGGGAGCCTTCTGTTATCACCACACTGCAGTTCACTCATGGCCGTGGCTGGGTGAAGAAGCCGGTGCTGCATCTTGTGTTTGAATGCTAACAGTCAGCTTGCTAGCTAGCCAAGCAAACCAAACAAATTGACATGCCATCATTTTAGCAACTTTACTAGTCAAGGCAACTACCGTATATACGTATATTGGCTCAAAATTAAATTAGTTATCGAGCAAAAACAAACAAAAAAAATGATAAAAATCAACTAAGTATGTACAATATTTACAGGAGCTCTCAGCCTATGCTGCCATTTTTGGGTCCTGTACTTTTAACTGTTTACATTAACAATATCAAATGTTCTGCACTGCTGATGATACTGTTGTGTATGCTATTGCCCCTACGGTTGACCAGGCTCTATCTGAAATACAGTCTGTCTTCGTTGAATTACAGAAACACTTTATTGACCTGAAATGATTATTGAATGCATGTACAACTAAGACATTTTAGTTCTTTAGAGTGCAAAAAATTACTCTGATGATTTAAGCATATGTACTTTGGATGGTGTCCATATTGATCGTGTCCCTGCTTGCAAATATCTTGGCATCTCGTCTGGGTTATTAGGGGAGGGTTTGTCTGGGGTAGGCCGTCATTATAAAAATTAAAAATTTGTTCTTAACTGATTTGCCTTGTTAAATAAAGGTTCAATGAAAATACAATTAAAATATGAAAAGCTGTCTTTTAAAAAGCATATTGATGAGTTAGTTAAGAAGCTGAGAATAAAAATGGGCTTCTTCTATAGAAATAGGTCCTGCCTCTCGCTAAATAGCAGAAAGCAGATTATTCAGTCAAAGTTACTATCGGTCCTAGACTAAGGCGACATCATCTATATGAACGCAGCTGCCACTTTATTAAAGCTGTTAGATGCAGTTTATTGTAGCTTACTGCGCTTTATTACGGCCAACAATTTTAGCACCAATCACTGCATTCTCTACCAGAAAGTTGGTTGGTCCCCTTTGATTTCACGTAGCTTGATACATTACTATGTTTTGATTTATAAAGCCCCTTTACAAAAAGTCCCACTATAACTAAATTATTTAATTGAGGGCTCTGTTAAAAGAGACCTTGGTCTCAGTATGACTCCCTGATAAAATAAAGGTTAAATAAAATAAATAGAAATTACAGTCATGAAAACATAAATGTTTATATACACTGCTCAAAAAAATAAAGGGAACACTTAAACAACACAATGTAACTCCAAGTCAATCACACTTCTGTGAAATCAAACTGTCCACTTAGGAAGGAGGAGCACTGCCAGAGCCCTGCAAAATGACCTCCAGCAGGCCACAAATGTGCATGTGTCTGCTCAAACGGTCAGAAACAGACTCCATGAGGCGTGGGGGGGGGCTGCAACTCAATTAGGAAGGTGTCCTTAATATTTTGTGCACTGAGTGCATACACTCCCCCAAGTATAATACAGTACCAGTCAAAGTTTGGACACGCATACTCATTCCAGGGTTTTCTTTATTGTTAATATTTTCTACATTGTAAACAATTGTGTAGACATCAATCTATGAAATAACACACATGGAATCATGTAGTAACCAAAAAAGTGTTAAACAAATAAAAATATATTTATATTGAGGTTCTTCAGAGTAGCAACCCTTTGCCTTGATGACAGCTTTGCACACTCTTTGCATTCTCTCAACCAGCTTCATCGAGGTAGTCACCTGGATGCATTTCAATTAACAGGTGTGCCTTCTTAAAGTTAATTTGTGAATTCTTTCCACTTATGCATTTGAGCAATCAGTTGTGTGTAACAAAGGTAGGGGTGGGTACAGAAGATATCCCATTTTGGTAAAGACTGAGTCCATATTATGGCAAGAACAGCTCAAATAAGCAAAGAAGAAATGACAGTCCATCATTACTTTAAGACATGAAGGTCAGTCAATTCGGAGAACTTTGAAAGCTTTCAAGTTCAAGTCAAGTATCGCTAACAATCGCTATCATGAAATTTGCTCTCATGAGGACCACCACAGGGAAGGAAGACCCAGAGTTACCTCTGCTGCAAGATAAGCTCAGTAGAGTTACCAGCCTCAGAAATTGCAACCAAATAAATGCTTAAAAAGTTCCAGTAACAGACACATCTCAACCATCAAAACTGTCAGAGGAGACTGCATGAATCAGGGCCTTCATGGTCAAATTGCCGCCAAAGAAACCACTACCCTAATCTGAAGACAACAATAATTAAGAAGAGTACTTGCTTGCAGGAGAAATAACGGGCAATGAAAGGAACCAATCATAGAAAGGGACAGAGAGGATGGGAGGGGGGAAGTCTTGTCCATGGGCGAGATAAGAGAGGGATGGGCTTCCTGATGTATGAAGACTACGAGAGGGAGGAATGAATGAGATATCTGAGAAATCTTTAGTTCCCACGAATCCAACAGTACTTTTCACTTCTTTGGCCTCCTCGAATGCTGCTCTGAACGAGGCCACTACTACTCCTCTCCTCTGTTTACATATCAATGATTGTCATTATGAAATACCAACCTCTCGGACTCTGAGTAGAGTCCCACCGTGGCAAAAAGCGTGCAAACGCTGAGCTCGACGAAAGAGAGCTTGATTCCGCGTAAAACTGTTTAAGTGCTCTCTCTATCCCCCCCATCTTTCTCTTCTCTCCTCCAATGGTTGGGGGTGACCCTAAGTACTCGCTGCTGTGTGGTTAGACCCCACTGCCCGTGTGAGTTATTAATATTGATACCTTTTCGTGTGAGTAGACCATTCAATTAATTATTCATCCCAGTGCTACTTTTTCTATATTACCCCTCCAAGCCTACCGTTTACCACGCTAGCCATTCCTGCCTACACCACCAGTGAGTGCTGGAGACAACGAATACCGATACCACAACTCCCTCACTCCTATCATCTTCTACTC
>NC_036853.1:45693560-45705017 GCF_002910315.2 Salvelinus sp. IW2-2015
CCCCCCCCCGCCCTCATAACAGCCTCAATCCGTTGGGCCATGGACTCCACGGGGTGTCGAAAGCGTTCCACCAGAATGCTTGCCGATGTTGACTCATATGCCTCCTACAGTTGTTTCAAGTTGGCTGGATGTCCATTCTTAATACACACACAGGAAACTGTTGAGTGTGAAAAACCCAGCAGCGTTGCAGTTCTTGACACAAACCGGTGCACCTGGCACCTGCTACCATACCCCGTTCAAAAGCACTTAAATCCTTTGTCTTGCCCATTCAACCTCTGAATGGCACACATACACAATACACAATCCATGTCTCCTTTAACCTGTCTCCTCCCCTTCATCTACACTGATTGAAGTGGGTTTAACAAGTGACATCAAGAAGGGATCATAGCTTTCACCTGGACTCATCTGGTCAGTCTGTCATGGAAAGAGCTGGTGTCCATAATGTACACTCAGTGTATATAGTTCTATGTGGCCAATACAACCAAGTCTACAATGGTTCAATTTCATCATATAGGCCTGTATCTCTTCAAATAGAGGGCTATAGCCCCTTGGGTAGAACTAAATGAGAGCTTTTTAATGTGTTTTGTACCATCTATAATCCTTCATATTGATGTCCTGGTGTGTTTGACATAGATATTCAAGCTATGATTAAACCAGCGTCTACATCCAGAGGCCTTTCTTTCCCAAGAGTAGTACATCAGAATAACATGAACCATTGTCTGATGGTCTCTGGACACGCCTCCACCTCTACAAACACTACGGTCTCACTGGGGTGGTGTATGTTCTGGGTGGAGTCAACTTGTAAAGCCACATTCAAATTCAGGAGAAAGTCATGTGTGCCTGTGACGTGTGTGTTTGCTGCAGTGAGGTAGTGTATGTTGAACAATGTTCACCTTGCGTAGGCTATAGCCACATGAAATAACTAAATGGAGTTTGATGTAACTGTTCAGGAGAAAGACCCCCTGCTTCAACCCTTCTCTCTAATCAATGGTTGTCTATATACTCAGCTGATCTATTCCTGTAACCTGTGTGTTTGCCACAGTGAGTTTTTGTATGCTCTTGCGGCAGTCACCTTGTGCCCACAATGTAACACCTTTAGTTATCACACAGCGATAGTAGGTTAGCTTTGGTAAGATAATGAACATGACTGATACAACAAAAATGAACAATGCCCACACAAGATAAATGATGTGTGTCTTCGTTCAGGGGCTAAACATCTGGAGAGTTTTCTTGTGATCTACAGCGACTTTCAGAACTAAAAAGTCCATCTCTGCCCAGCTAGTTCCAGCTAACCTGAATGACTAAAGTGCCCTGCGCTCTGGAATGAGCACAGTTGTAGTTTTTGCCAGGTGCGAAGAAAAGCTTTCTAGTGTAAATCTCCACTAAATGGATCTGCAGAGCTGATGACAATTCACTTCCCACAGAATACAAATCTTTTTTCTTTTTTTTAAATAGGATAAAGCTTAACCATTGACTTGCTAATTGTGATTTCCATGGTGGTTTACCAGGATGGATTCATGAGGTTTACAGAATCTGATGGATAGTCTGAAATGTCTAACGACTGTGTCAAGTTTGCCAGGCCTAGTGTTGAGATAAGATCACGACGGCTTACKCATTTCATTCATCTGTCCAATATTGAATGCAGGGGTGATAATCGATCCAATGGCGCAGTGGGTTAGAGAGTGGTGCTGGTAAAACCAGGGTTGTGGGTTTGATTCTGGCGTGGGCCTCATACTGAATATTAAATATGTGTCATATGAACTGTAAGTCACTTTGGATGCTAAAGGACAATACATAATGTTATGTGGTGAGCTAGTTGCTATCCTATGCTCTCATAACTCCCATATCTAAATATGTAAACTGCCTGTCAAAAGCTTTAGAACATCTACTCTTTCAAAGGTTTTTCTTCATTTTTTATATTTTATACATTGTAGAATAATAGTGAAGACATCAAMACTATGAAATAACACATATGGAATCATGTAGTAACCAACAAATTGTTAAACAAATCCAAATATATTTTTATATTTGAGATTCATCAAATTGCCACCCTTTGCCTTGATGAGCACACTCTTGGCATTCTCTCGGCCAGCTTCATGAGGATGTCACCTGGAATGCATTTCAATTAACAGGTGTGACTTCTTAAAAGTTAATTTGTAGAATTTCTTTCCTTCTTAATGTGTTTGAGCCAATCAGCACTATTTGGTAAATACCAAGTCCATATTATGGCAAGAAGAGCTCAAATAAAAAAAGAGAAACGACAGTCCATCATTACTTTAAGACATGAAGGTCAGTTAATTTATTCAAGTGCAGTCGCAAAAACCATCAAACCCTATGATGAAACTGGCTCTATAGAGGACCGCCACAGGAATGGAAGACCCAGAGTTACCTTTGCTGCAGAGGCTAAGTTCATTAGAGTTACCAGCCTCAGAAATTGCAGCCCAAATAAATGCTTCACAAAGTTCAAGTAACAGACACATGTCAACATCAACTGTTTAGATGTCACACCCTGATCTGCTTCACCTATCTTGTGCTTGTCTCCGCCCACCTCCAGGTGTCYCCCATTTTCCCCGTTATCCCTTGTGCATTTATACCTGTGTTTTCTGTTTCCAGTTCGTCTTGTCTCGTCAAGCCTACGGGTTGTCTCGTCAAGCCTACCGCCGTTTTTCTCTCTAGTCCCTGTTTTCTAGTTTCCCGGTTTTGACCATTCTGCCTGTCCTGACCCTGAGGTTCTGTACCTTGTCACACCACCCTGGATTACTGACGTCTGCCTGCCCTGACCCTGAGCCTGCCTGCCGTTCTGTACCTTTCGGACCTTGGCCATGACTGTGCCTTGAATACATTGCTGGAGCAATTCCACGGATTATCTGTGAGGCCGCCGGCCATGACAGTAGCTTCCCAGCCCCCCTGTAACACCGCTGTCAGTAGTGCGTCTCTCCGCTCGAAATTAACGATAGTGTCCGGGAGGGCTCTCGCTTGGGCTACTGCGGTGTGGGAACAACAATCTGCCGTGTGTTTCAGCCTTGAGGAGTTAGTGGCTGAGGTGAAAAAGGTTTTCAACTCTCCGTTGTCCGGGAGAGAGGCTGCCCGGAAGTTACTCCAGCTTTGCTAAGACTCCCGCAGTGTGGCAGACTATGCGGTTGATTTCGGCACGTTGGCTGCCTAGAGTGCCTGGAATTCGGAATCACTGATCGACACAGTCCTACATGGATTATCAGAGGAGGTTAAGGATGAGCTCGCAGCCCGGAAGCTGCCTACGGGTCTCAATTCGCTCATCGCCTTGACCATCCGGATCGATGGGCGGCTACGGGAACGTAGGAGGGAGAGGAGGTCTGATTACGGTCCCAATCGCTCGCCCAAGGATCCCACCTTGCCCATGGATCCCCGGCATCTATGTCCCAGAGAGGATCCAAGCTTACCCGAGTTTCCCCGAGAGTCTCCGAGGTCTGCCGACTCGCAAGTCGAACGCTTACGCAGACTTAACACCCAGAGTTGTCTGCATTGCGGAACTGCCGGTCATTATGTGTCTACCTGCCTTTAAAGAGACCAGGCTCATCAGTAGGTATGAGTACTCTGGTGGGCCATAGAGAGTTTTTCTTCTCCCCTACTCACACACCTCTCCCATACCATCCTGCTATGGTGCGACCAGTCTAAATCTCTCCGGGTTCTCATTGACTCTGGGGCCGACGAGAGTTTCATGGACGCCACCCTGGTGTCTGAGCTGTGCATCCCCACTCAGCAATTCTCCAGTCCCCTGGACGTTAGAGCACTGGATGGGCACTCTATAGGCAGGGTTACCCACAATACTACTCCTATCCACCTGCGTGTGTCCAGGAACCACAGTGAGTCTATACAGTTTATGCTCATCAAGTCTCCTCAGGGTATTGGGGTTTTCTTGGCTCCAGTGCCACAATCCCCTTATCAACTGGATTGCTGGTACTATCGTGAGCTGGAGGCCGTTCTGCCACACCCATTGCCAGAAGTCGGCGCTGCCTGCCCCGGGACGTATTCCTGTGGGCTCTGAAGAAGCCTCGGACATCTCTGCCCTTCCCGGAGTAGCAGGATCTCTGGGAGGTTTTCAGCAAGGCTCGCTTCCTCTGTTTCGCTTCCTCCGCATTGACCCTTTGACAGCGGAATCGACCTTCTCCCGGGCACTACACCACCCCGGGGATGGCTGTATTCACTGTCGGGTCAGGAGACCAAGGCTATGGAGATGTACATCGARGACTCCCTGGCTGCAGGGGTATCCGTCCTTCTGCCTCCCCCACCGGCACAGGGTTCTTCTTTGTGGAGAAGAAGGACAACACTCTGAGCCCATGCATTGACTACCGGGGCCTCAATGACATCACGRTTAAGAACSGCTACCCGCTACCACTCATCGCCTCAGCTTTTGTGCCGCTCCATGGGGACACTATCTTCTCTAAGTTAGACCTGCGGAATGCCTASCACCTGGTACGGATACGGGAAGGTGACAAGTGGAAGACAGCCTTCAACACTGCTAGCGGACACTATGAATACCTGGTGATGCCATTTGGTTTGACCAATGCCCCTGCTGTTGTCCAGGCCTAGGTTAATGACATTCTCCGGGGTATGTTGAACCGGTTCGTGTTCGTCTACCTCGACGACATCCTCGTCTTTTTCCGCTCAGCTCAAGAACATGTTCTCCAGCATCTCCTGGAGAACCAGATGTTTGTCAAAGCCGAAAAATGCGAGTTCCATCGCTCCACAATCTCCTTCCTTGGATACATCATCGCTCCTGGTAATGTGCAGATGGATCTGGGAAAGGTGAGAGTGGTGGTGGATTAGCCTCAACCCACATCTAGTGTGCAGCTGCAACGTTTCTTTGGATTTGCCCATTTCTATCACTGTTTTATCTGGAGTTACAGCACCCTGGCTTCCCCCCTGTCAGCACTCACTTCTTCCAAGGTCCCGTTCACGTGGTCCCCAGCTGCTGACCGGGCGATCCTGGACCTTAAGCATCGCGTCACCACAGCTCCCATATTGATTCATCCGGACCCGTCTCGTCAGTTCGTGGTGGAGGTAGATGCTTCGGATGTCGGAGTGGGGGCCATCCGGTCCCAGCCTTCTGCCCTGGACCTTAAGCTGCATCCCTGGGCCTTCTTCTCCCATYGCCTTAATCCCAAAAAGAGGAATTATGATGTGGGGAATCGAAAAATACTTGCGGTGAAGATGGCCTTGGAAGAGTGGAGACACTGGTTAGAGGGGAAGAACTTCCATTCATAKAGKGGACGGATCACAAGAACCTGGAATATCTATGCACCACCAAGCGTCTCAACTCCAGGAAAGCTCAATGGGCCCTGTTGTTCACCATCTCCTACCGCCGGGGTCTATGAATGGTAAGCCGGACGCGCTTTCACGCCGCTATTGCCTCGCTTCTACACCCTCGGACCCCGAGACCAATCATCCTACCTCGTGCCTGGCAGCTACCCTCATCTGGGGAAAAGAGCCAGGGCCAGGCAAAACTGATGTTTGTCCCAGACGCTGCCCGCTCCCGGTCCTGGAAAAGTATAATTTCTCCAGGCTTGCCTGGCTCCCGTCGGACCCTGGCCTTCGTGCAACATCGCTTTTGGTGGCCCACCATGGTTCCGGACGTCTCCGCGTTCATCGCCGCCTGCACTGTCTGTGCTCAGAATAAGACTCCTCGGCAAGCTCCGGCTGGCCTCCTTCAACCTCTTCCTGTCCCTCACCATCCCTGGTCACATATATCCCTGGACTTCGTTACTGGTCTCCCTCCATCTGATGACAACACCACTATCCTCACGGTGGTAGACAGGTTTTCCAAAGCTGCCCATTTCATTGCCCTCCCCAAGCTACCTTCAGCCAAGGAGACGGCCCGGCTCATGGTACAGCACGTCTTCCAGATCCATGGACTTCCGGTAGACATGGTTTCTGAACGTGGTCCTCAGTTCTTATTCCGGTTCTGGAAGGCGTTCTACACACTCATTGGGTTGTCGGCCAGCCTGTCCACTGGGTTTCATCCCCAATCCAATGGCCAGTAGGAGCGTGCCAATTAGGACCTGGTGACGACTCTTCGGGGCCTCGTCTCAGCCAACCCCACCACCAGGAACCAGCAACTCATGTGTGTGTAGTACGCCTGGAACACCCTTCCCTGCTTGACCACTGGGCTCTCGCCATTTGAGTGCTCCATGGGTTATCACTCCCTCTCTTCCCGGAGCAAAAAGAAGAGGTCAACATACCCTCTTCCCAGATGTTCGTCCGCCCATGTCAGCGTATTTGGAATAGAGCTCGGTCTGCTCTTCTCAAGAGCACCTCCAGGTATCATCAACAGGCGGAACGCAACCGGACCCCGGCTCCCCGCTATCGTCTTGGGCAGAGGGTATGTCTGTCTATCCGGGATATGCCCCTCCGGGTAGAGTCCCACAAACTTTCCCCCTGTTTTATTGTCCCTATCCCCATTTCAAAGATCCTTAGACCCTCTGCTGTTCGTCTTCTGTTGCCCTGCACCCTCCGTACACATCCCTTGTTTCAGGTATCAAGGATTAAACCTCTGTCTCCTCTTTTTGGTTCCAACAAGGTGTGGTGTGGGGACGTGGTGTGGGTGAACGGATGATCTYCTCATGTGCATTTCCCACCTTAAAGCATGGAAGAGGAGGTGTTATGGTGTAGGGGTGCTTTGCTGGTGTCACTGTCTGTGATTTGTTTAGAATTCAAAGCACACTTAACCAGCATGGCTACCACAGCATTCTGCAGCGATACGCCATCCCATGTGATTTGCCCTTAGTGGGCCTATCATTTGTTTTTCAACAGGACAATGAACCAACACACCTCCGGGCTGTGAAAGGGCTATTTTACCAGGAAGGAGAGTGATGGCATGCTGCATCAGATGATCTGGCCTCCACAATCACCTGACCTCAACCCAATTGAAATGGTTTGGGATGAGTTAGACCGCAGAGTGAAGGAAAAGCAGCCAACAAGTTCTCAGCATATGTGGGAACTCCTTCAAGACTGTTGGAAAAGCATTCCAGATGAAGCTGGTTGAGAAGAGTGTGCAAAGCTGTCATCAAGGCAAAGGGTGTCTACTTTGAAGAATCTAAAATGTTAAATATATTTTTATTTGTTTAACACTTGTTTGTTTGCTACATGATTCCATATGTGTTATTTCGTAGTTTTGATGTCTTCACTATTATTCTTTAATGTAGAAAATAGTAAAAATAAAGAAAAACCCTTGAATGAGTTGGTGTTCTAACATTTTTGACCGGTTGTGTATCTGCAGTAGATCCAATGAATTCCATTGACCATCTATTATGATAGCGTGATTATATCTACCTCCCTCATCCCATTACCTTTCCCACCACATCGCTCTCTTTGTCTGTCTGATTAAAATTCACTGCTCTCTCTCTCTCTCTCAACCTCCTTTCTTTCTGCAGAGCAGATGACAATGCACCTCAGAAAATAACTCAAAAAGACTAGGCACCACGCGGTTAAAGATGAACCATTCATTTGCTAATTAGGATCTATATTGTGGTTTAGTAGGCTGGACTCATTTGGTTGCAGGTGGATAGTCTGAAATGTTGAGGGTCTGACGGGTCCTGTCAAGATTGCCAGAGGAGGTATGTCACAAAACAACTGAGACTTTGTTTTCAGAGTTTAATGAGGCTGGGCCGGCTTGTTTATGATGCTAATGGATCCAATCCAATGTTCCATTGTGATCCACCTGGGACGCTATCTTAGCCTGGGTAAACCAGACTGAACACTGAATTAACTGTTGTTTCACAGCATTCAGTCTGGTTCAACAAGGATAAATGTTTCTGGCTAGTTGGAGGAAGAAGCCATTGAATAGCAGTGAGCTTCAACATACAACAACATCTGAGTCAAAGATATTCTAAGATCAGATTTCAGTTTATGTTCTATTTTCTTTCAAAGCCAAGTGAACAGCAATGGGCTTCATCAAACAACAACTTCTGTTCTGAGTCAAACTGGCAGATCTACAGATTATGACCTATAGATTTATTTTCAGAGAGCATATGTGGATATTTCTAAGCTGGACAGACATAGAAGAAGTCTGGAAGGAAGAAGTGCATCATTCCAGACACTGCCATGGCAAACACATACATGTTTGCTTAAAGGCCCAATGCAGTCAAAAACATGATTCTCTGTGTTTTATATCATATTGTACAACAGCTTATGAAATGTCCATTGTAAAAGTGTGTAAAAATTTGATCAGTGTCATTTCCTGAACATTTCTGGTTGAAAATACAATCTATACAGGGCCTTCTAATCAACAGGTTTGCATGGGCAGGAGTTTCGGCTTTCCATGGTGACATCACCATGCGGTAAATTGGTTAATAGACCAATAACAAAGCGAGTTCCAAACCTCTCTGACAATAACAGCTAGTTTTCCCCTTCCCACTCAAACGACTCCCAGACAGTCTTAGCAAAATGTTTGTTTGAGAATTTTTTTGTTGTTGCTAAAAAGCTGTTTTTAATGGAAATGTGTAACAGAAGGGTACTTAATTGTTACCCAGAAAGGATTTGATATTGAATATAAAAATGGCTGTATATGGCCTTTAAAGCAAGAAAGCTGCGATCCCCATACACAAGGACCCTGTGGACAGTGTTGTGTCCGACACAGATATAAATGAATGCATAATGTATAACCTGACTGTCAACTCTCATAGCAGTTTGTTTCGAATTTCGAGAGAGCGTTTCCATGCTATCATTTTTGCTGGGTAATTACAAGTAGAGCTCCAACCATGAGGATTTGTTAAGATAATCTTCTTGCCTCGCTCGAGGGAGAAGAGGGAATTTGTATTCAGCGCACAGCAGTTGTTCACACTAGCTGCAGGAGGAAAAATGTTGCACTTTTATTATTCCCAATAAACGCTTATGCCATTGTCTGAAAACCCCACCAAGTACAACTAGTTAAACACTAACACGTTTGCGTTGTGACAGGGGTGCAATATGCACTGTGACATTGTGAGAACGTTTGGAATGGTTTGTGATTTAAAAAACAAGAAATCAGCCTTGGTGTAATTGCTGGGACAATGGATGCAATTTGTTATACTTTTAGGGAATATAACTTAGTCTCAATCTTGTTGGTATTGAGCCTTTGGTTTCAGATTCCAGCCGGATTGTGTTATGGGAGTCTAGGGCTATGTCCCAAATGATTCCCTTTCCCCCCTACTTTTTCCTTAGTTTGTAACTTATTTGGTACATAATGCTGATGCTACCGTCTCATATGACCAAAATAAATATCAGAACAGCGATTACTCACGATGAAGATTTGTTTTTTATTGAGTCTGAAGCGAAGGATACAATGCTGCTCCCAGACAAGGCCCAAATCCCAGTCATTCACATGAAGAAAATATAGAAATACAGGGGGCGGAGATCATGGTGCCCTGTGAGAATTTGTTGGTGAGTGGGTAACCCGCCTCTCCTATCCGTTCTATTGGCCAATGTGCAATCGCTGGAGAATAAACTGGTTGAGTTCCGTTGGAGACTATCCTACCAACAAGACATTCAAAACTGTAATATCTTACGTTTCACAGAGTCGTGGCTGAACGACAACACAGATAATATACGGTTGTCTGGGTTTTATGCTCGCTTTGAGGCAAGCAACACTGAAGCATGCATGAGAGAACCAGATGTTCCGGACGACTGTGTGATCACGCTCTTCGTAGCCGATGTGAGCAAGGCCGTGGGGCCAGACGGATTACCAGAATCTGTACTGAGAGCATACGCAGACCAACTGACAAGACAGTATCATGGTCCAAACACACCAAGACAGTAGTGAAGCGACCAAGACTGTAGCGCCTTACGGTCTGATGCCAAACAGTTGCCATACCAGGCGGTGATGCAACTGGTCAGGATGCTCTCGATGGTACAGTAGTATAACTTTTTGAGGATCTTTTGACTGAAAAGATTTGGCAAGGGTCCCCAGATCCTCAAAAAGGTCTACAGCTGTACCATCGAGAGCATCCAGGCACTACAGAGGTTAGTGCAAACTGCCCAGTACATCACTGGGGCCAAGCTTCCTGCCATCCAGGACCTATATATTAGGCGGTGTCAGAGGAAGGCCCAAAAAATTGTCAAAGACTCCAGTCACCCAAGTTTTCTCGGCAAGCGGTACCGGAGCGCCAAGTCTTGGTCGAAAAGGCTCCTTAAAAGCTTGCACCCCCAAGACTGCTGAACAATTAATCAAATGGCCACCCAGACTGCTGCTGCTACTCGCTGTTTATTATCTAAGCATAGTCACTTCACCCCTACCTACATGTACATATTACCTYGGCTAACCTGTACCCCCGCACATTGACTCGGTACCCCTTGTATATAACTTCATTATTGTTATTTTATTGAGTTATTATTTATAATTTTTGAAATTTTTGCTTAGTTTATTTCGTAAATATTTCCGTCACTCTATTTTCCTGAGAAAAAAAGAAAACCGCTCATTTTATTAAACTGTTACCATTCACCTGCAAAAAAGATAGTTCAGATATGTGAGTGCCTTTAAAATTTTTTTTAATTTTTTCACTCACAAATCACAGGGTAGAAGTACATTGCTGAAGGCATGGTAAGAGCTATCTTGTCATGGTCCGTATCGAGTGACAAGTGTGCTACAACTTAAGGCATACGTTAAAGTGGCGTTTGAGCACCCTAATCACAACTCTTATTGAGTCCTTGTTTTAATCCCTAAGATATGTCTGTCAATAGCCAACTGTCAGTCCTCTATTTCACAACACTTCATAATCATTTTGGCCACTGTAAATACCCTAACAACAATATGGGGTGGAGGTTTAGGTATTTTGGGTACAGAATCAGAAGTTGTATACACAGAAAGATTTAAGACTGATGACAGAATGTAGTTCTGTCCCAGCGAATGTAGTTCTGTCACCAATAGTTTGATTACTCTATTAACCAWAGTCAAATATACTGCATAAAGACGTTGACAAACTATCCCCCATGATAGCTTCAAATGTCCCATAAAAAATAACATTTTAACAGTCATTCTGTTTTGAATTAATGCAACCTTTGGCGCCAACATGGTGCACATTCAAATTCAACATCTCAAACTGAGTTTGATCATCCCTGAATATCTACAGCTCGAGGCTAAACCACTGCTACTCCATCTTCCCCATAACACCTCATACTGTGGCTTGACAAAGAATGAAGGCTGAAACCCCAGTGGAGGTAACAAACATTACCCCCTACATGCTGATCTTGGATCAAATTTCCACTCCTCCGTTTAATAGTCAAGGTTAGGATTGGGGAGGGATAATCTGATCCTAGACATGTGCCTATATGGCTAACTTCTACCCAGGGTACCTCCAGCAGCCCGCAACRATGACATGTCTAAACAGAGGGAAAGATCAAAGGAGCTCAGACTAGCCTTAGGGATCACCTGACCTGTATCCAATTAAACCTTTATGGGCGAATCAGAGGAGAGCTTCTGTAGGGGATAAAAGCCCCTGTAGTGGG
>NC_036853.1:45709907-45783182 GCF_002910315.2 Salvelinus sp. IW2-2015
TGCATGGATGGGCCACCAGAGAGAGAGAGAGAGAGAGACGAGAGAGAGAGAGAGAGAAAGAGAGAGAGAGGAGAGAGAGAGAAGAGACAGACAGAAAGGCAGACCTGGCTCTCAAAAGAAGACAGGCTATGTGCACACTGGCCCACAAAATGAGGTGGAAACTGAGCTGCACTTCTAACCTCCTGCCAATGTATGACCATATTAGAGAAACATATTTCCCTCAGATACACAGACCACAAAGAATGAAAAGAAATCACATTTTGATAAACTCCCATATCTATTGGGTGAAATACCACAGTGTGCAATACACAGCAAGATTTGGGACCTGTTGCCACAAGAAAAGGGCAACCAGTGAAGAACAAACACCATTGTAAATACTAACCTATATTTAGTTTTATTTATTTGATTGTACTTTAACTATTTGCACATCATTACAACACTTTATATATACAGAATATGACATTTGAATTTATTTTATCATTTGGAATCTTTTAAGTGTAAATGTTTACTGTTCATTTTTTATTGTTTATGTCACTTTGTTGTATTATCTATTTCACTTGCTTTGGTATGTAACCATTGTTTCCCATGCCAATAAACCCAAAGAGAGAGAAGAGAGAGAGAGATACACGAGAAATACAGAGAGAGAGGGAGAGAAATACAGGAGAAGAGAAGAGATACATAAGAGAAGCTAGAGCAGGATCGGGAAGAGAAACAGAGGAGAGAAGGACAGACGACGAGAGATACATGAGGAGCTAGAGAGAGATAGAAGAGAGATACAGAGAGATAATACAAGAGAGAACATTTTACATTTAAGTCATTTAGCAGACGCTCTCGTATCCAGAGCGACTTACAAATTGGAAGTTCATTACATATTCATCCTGGTCCCCCCGTGGGGAATAACCCACAACCCTGGCGTTGCAAGCGCCAGCTCTACCAAACTGAGCCCACACGGGAACCACAGTACAGAGGAGAGAAGATACAATAGAGATACGAGAGACAGAAGAGATACTGATGACGGATACAGTGAATACAGATAGAGATTACAGAGAGACAGTAAGAGATACAGAGCGAGATACGAGAGAGAGATTTCCATGGGAAGAAGGGCAACCAGTGGAGCACAAACAGCATTGTACAATATCGACAATATATTTATATCTTGTTTATTTATCTTCCACTACTATTAACTACAACACTTTGCACATTGCCTAAAAACACTGTACAAGCTGTATATAGCCAAACACTTGAATATGACTTTATCTTTTAAACTTTTTAGAGTGTGCATATTATGTTAAATTAATACTCTTTTTTGGTTAATGTTGTTTTGTGACCTTCTCCCTTTTAGTTTATGTATTATCTACTTTGCTGCAATGTAAAACACATCTTTCAGAAAAAAGAGACAGAGAGAGAGATAGAGAGAAGAGAGAGGAAAGACGAGAGAAGAGAGGAGAAGCAGAAGGGAGAAGTGTCCAAACACCCAGCGCGCCCTAACCTTCTGTGCTGAGGACCAAACTAGGCCTCACCTCAGCCACATGAAATAATAACACACCAGCACAAACGACCCTGAGAGCACAGCAGGAAAGGTGGCCACAGCACGGAAGGGAGTTGATTGAAAAGCTCTGCTACTTTCCCCAACGCACAAGTGGTCACTCCACCCTGGCTACCACGAAAAGACTTCCACCCTGCTAACATACAGCGGGTAAAGCCAAGGCATTTCCCCGGGGACTGTGCCTCAAAACCAAATGTTTCTCTGGGCCCACACCCACCCCTGGACTTGAACAGCCTCCTATGACCACGGTCCACCTACTACAAGGCAGCAGTGCCCACCTTGCCCGGACTCCTACAAGGACATCCGCTCTCAAACGAAGCCCCAACACTTCAACACAGTGAGACAACAGATCAATAGACACCCCACCAGACCAGCACGAGACACCCTCCAAGAAACCTCCAGGACCCCCCTGGGACCATACACACCCCCCCCCCAATCATCAACCCATGCCCACACCCCAATTTAGGACCCCCTCAGATCAGGACCCATGCCACTCCTGCCCCACCCCATGCACCCCACCCCGCAAAGAGAGCCAAGTCAACATGGAATCACACATTACACACCATAAAAAACACACACACACACACACACACACACACACACACACACACACACACAATAAAGTTGTGGGTAAGCAGCAGCATGTGCCGTCCAGAGCGCAGCGCTTTGGAGAGAAAATAGCCTGAACAATAAGTAGTGAGAGAGCGCCATCAATCGCATATCGGTCACACTCCCATGCGCACGAATTTGGGAATAAGATATTATTGCACATTTATTACAACGAATATTCCAACGTGAAGATACTTCTTGAATACTAGGCGTGTAAATGTGCACTCTCGTTGCACACATCGGAATGAATTGAAGGTTGTAAATAGGAAATCACTTCCCCTCTCCATAGGCTCATAATAAAACGTTGTAGGCTATGGTACTGTATAGGCAATTGTTTACATTAATAGGGACTACCATTCACCCATGCGGGAAAATTTTGAATCAAACCTACACCCAAGTAACAATTTTAACTTGCTTGGATTACCTCAAACACTATTGGCACCGTGCGTAAATGTGGTAAAACATTGCCTACATTGGGGGGGTAAATTGTCATGTTCATTTTATGGATTCATGGAAAATGCAATCAAAAAGGATAATAGTGCATAGGTATTGGCATGATTTTTCCATACGAAATACCATTTTTTATGATTTTCCTATTATAGCCTGGGAAGGAATAAATAATTGAAATTAGACTAGGGAATAGAGCCGATCAAAGTTAACCGTTATCTCGATTCTTGAAGCGGGGGAGCGAGCTGGTTGTTTTATCTTCATGCCAGCAAAGTAGATCCGGGCGTGCGCAACGCGGAGAGATACTAGGGGAATTCAGTGTGGAAGAAAGGCAGCACGAGAAGAAGTGGAAAGTGGATAGAGTCGCGGAGAGGGAAGTCCACGTAGTTACCATGCAGACGTTCGTACCTTACAAACTACATGAAAAACCGCCAAATCCACGCCGTTAATGAGGCAATAGGTATGTAATGTGATGCATTTGTTTTAGAACTTTTCCTGTGTATAAGCAAGTTGTCTTTGTGGTTTGTGAATCGGAGTTAAAAGTTGAGATAGTCCGACCGGACTAGTTCTCTATAAGTGGCGCTCGAGCAGTGGACTGAAATCAGATCCCTTTCTTTCCCCCAGTGAAGTTGAACATTTTAAAGTTTTTAGGAAATGTATTAATAAATAGGCTACTATCGAAATTAGAGACTATGGAAGTTGGTCACTGTTCTACGCCTTTTGTATACTTGTGGGAATTGTTTTACACATTGTGTAGTGTTGGCGGTTCGGGTATTGTTGCCATTTCTTTAAACAATCCATACATCTGGCTCGGGCAATGCTGCCGTGTCTACGTGAAATGAATAGAAATGGGGACCGTTGGGGGGATGGGTTGGACAATTAAACAACAGACAGAAAGCAATGATTTTATGAAGCTGTTTAGTTTTTGCCTTTTGCCACCTTCCAAGAATATGAATTCAGCAAAAAAAAATCATTATTCTATAAAACATGTAAATATCATTTTTCCCCCCTTCTTTATGATTCGCCACGATTAGCCTAGTTCAACAGTTGAAAAATCCTGGATGTGTATGCAGACTTAGTTAAAAAAAATATTGTACATGTATTTATTTTACTAAAGTTTGCTTACTAACCTGACATGACTGTGGCATAAAGCCCTACACCGGAGGCATGAATAGTTAGCCTAATCCCCAGGGGGGAAAAACATAGGCTCATGGCATACTTTTTTGTTGTTGAAAGTTCCCATGCCTGCATTATGCTACTAGCCCCATAAAACATATATATATATATATATAGTCTATTGCAAACATACATTCAACATGTGTTTTGAACAGATCTAAGACAGCTGGACACCAGTGTCAGTCAATAGTCCGGCCTGGGATGTTTTAACATTCTCCAGTGCTTTTCCTGATGGCAACCCTTTAAAAGCCCAAAGAGCAGGGCAGTGTTTATTTTAGCACAGCCTAAACAGAAAATAGCCAAGCTCAGGAACTAAGGCCCCAGAGTCAGTATAGACACGGCTTTTAGTGCTAGAATTCAGTTGTCTTCATCATACACTATTTCCAGGCATAACGATGGACTTATAATATACACGTGAAATCCAATAGGAGCACAAACCTGTATGCCTGAATGTCACTTCCTTTCGTATTAGACCGTGTATTTTGAGTCCGTTTGCATGTCTAGTTATGCGAGGACAGTACCGCTTTTCCGCCATTTCCAACCCTTTCTTCGTGCAATGTGTCTGCTTGAGCTATTTGCATAATGTCATGTAGATCAAAGAATTTCAAAGATGTGCAATTTAGAAGATGGAAGGAATTGTGAAATGTGCTTATTATAGCGTTGAAGCCCGTTTTTCGCTTGACCTGCAATGGAATAAGTGAGAATTKAATGCCGTTCAACTATTTTGTCATTACCAATGACCTCCGTCATCATTTGTGCGTAGAGCACTGAATGAAATGAGTATATGTTCTGATGTGAAGAGACTCCTCTCTGAATAGTGCTCTCGAACAGGATTTACGTAGTGTATCTTTTCTGTTAAACCTGTTGCTGAAATAGTAAGAGGAATGTCGGCTAAGAGAAAGAAGTTATTTGTCCTATGTCTTTTCTCCCTCTCCCCCTCGGTCACATAACACCCATTTGTCAGCCTGACCATCGTTTGTCATGCCGTTTAAATGAGCTCAGTGAGGCTCACAGTAAAGAGAGGAGTAAGGTTAGAGACCTTTGTCGAGCAGRTATTAAGAGCAGACTTTCACCGTGCCACTTTAAAACCACAATTCTCTTAGGAAGGTTCAACATTTAGCCCTTTTGCTTGTTAGCACAAAGACATATATTTTATGACGCTCTTAAATTAAAGCACTGATCCATCCCTATTGAGATTTTCTGAAAAATCTATGAAATGTTTAATTTGATGTTTATTTTTTTCGCTTGATTCTGACCTTCTGTTTTGTGTGTCTCCAGGTGGTTTGGTAGAGAACACGGTACGAAAATGGGGAAATACTTGACTTCACTGCTCATGCTGCTCCTGCAGCTCCTCTGCGGCTGCACAGGGAACCAAAGGACGGAGAAGGCATTGGCCCTGCAGTTCACTCACTCTGTTTACAATGCMACCATATACGAGAACTCTGCTGCTAAGACCTACTTGGAGAGTCATGCCAAGATGGGCATCTACATCACAGACCCCACCTGGGAGATACGGTACAAAATAGTGTCAGGAGACAATGAGAACCTTTTCAAAGCAGAGGACTACATCCTGGGAGACTTTAGTTTCCTGAGAATACGGACCAAAGGAGGCAGCACTGCCATTCTGAACCGGGAGGTCAAAGACCACTACTTGCTCACTGTCAAAGCTGTGGAGAGGGGCACCAACGTGGAGGCTCGCGCCCGAGTCCAGGTCCAGGTCCAGGACACCAACGACCTGAGGCCTCTGTTCTCTCCCACCTCCTACAGCGTCTCGCTGCTCGAGAACACAGCCATACGGACCAGCGTGGCCAAGGTCACCGCCACGGAYGCCGACATCGGGACGAACGGGGAGTACTACTACAGCTTCCGGGAGTGGACAGATATGTTCGCCGTCCACCCCACAAGCGGGGTGGTGACGCTGACGGGCAAGCTGGATCACTCTGAGACCAAGCTGTATGACCTGGAGATCCTGGCSGTGGACCGAGGCATGAAGCTGTACGGGAGCAGCGGCTTCAGTAGCATGGCCARGCTGACGGTGAGGGTGGAGCAGGCCAACGAGCACGCGCCTGTCATCACCGCCGTCACCCTGGCGCCCTCGGGCGCCGACCGCGACCCCACCTACGCCATAGTGACCGTCGAGGACAACGACCAGGGACCAAACGGGGAGATCGCGTCGTTGAGCGTGGTGGCGGGCGACCCCCTACAGCAGTTTAAGGCCATGAGAACTAGTCCCGGGAGCAAGGAGTACAAAATCAAAGCGGTCAAGGATGTAGATTGGGACACCGAGCCTTTCGGATACAACCTCACATTACAGGCCAAGGACAAAGGAAGCCCCCCACAGTTTTCTTCAGCGAAAGTGGTACATGTAACATCCCCTCAGTTTAAAGTGGGCCCCCCTAAATTTGAACATGCTGTTTATAGGGTCAATCTCAGTGAGTTTGCCCCTCTCCATACACCCGTCGCTATGGTAACTGCCTTGCCAAAGTATCCACAGTTGAAGTATGCTTTCAGATATAAGACAGAGAAGAATCGTTTTGCTATTAATCCAGACACTGGCTTAATCACCACAACTGGACCCATCTACGCGGATTATGCCCCAAAATTTGAACTAGAAGTTATTACCAGTGACAAAAAGGCAGCGACCAAGGTTATCATTGACATTATAGATGTTAACAATAATGCTCCTGAGTTCCAACAGACCTCTTACAAGGCCACCGTTGATGAGAATGTACCCGTAGGGTCCAACGTGTTAGCAGTGAAAGCCACTGATCTAGACAGTGGCGAGAACGGGTATGTGACCTACAGCATTGCCAACGTGAGCCCGCAGCCCTTTGTCATCGACTACTTCTCCGGTGTCATCGGTACCTCAGAAGAGCTGGATTACGAGCTGATGCCAAGGATTTACAATCTCAAAATTAGGGCTTCAGACTGGGGTTCCCCTTTCCGACGGGAGKTGGAGGCAACAGTTACTGTCACACTGAATAACCTGAATGACAATGAGCCTCTATTCGAAAATGTCGACTGTGAAGTCACGGTGCCTAGAGACCATGGCGTGGGAGAGCAGATAACGACGGTATCTGCAATTGACGCGGACGAATTGCAGCTAGTGCGGTACGACATAAAAGCTGGGAATGAACTTGATCTCTTTGAGTTGAACTCCAACTCGGGGGTGCTTTCTTTGAAACGAACACTGAGCGAGGGGGAGGCAGGTAAAGTGTCCTTCCATAGTTTACAGATCAGAGCCAGTGATGGAGAGCATGAGACTGAACCAATGATTATGAACATCACTGTCATCACAGCTCGTAAGCCTGTCCAATTGAAGTGCGTCGACACTGGGGTTGCTACTATGTTGGCAGAAAAGCTTCTTCATGGCACTAAGATCCACACCGCAACTGAGCCTGACGATAACTTAATGGACATCCATTCGGTTAACCGCTACTCCCCTCAGTTTGCAGAGTCCTTCCCCAGTGTCATTGAGGTCAAAGAGGACCTTCCGGTTGGGGCTAGGGTAGTCCTTCTAAGCGCCTCCGACACAGACAGTGGTTTTAACGGAAAACTGGTGTACGTTATTTCAGGAGGAGATACAGAGAGTCGTTTCATTGTAGACATGAACACCGGTTGGCTTTTGGTTCACACTCCACTGGACAGGGAAACAACGGACCACTACACACTGAACGTCACAGTCTACGATCTGGGAATACCGCAGAAGTCCTCCTCGCGTCTTTTAGATGTTAAGATCTTGGATGCTAACGATAACAGTCCGCAGTTCCTGCAAGACTCCTATTCGGTGGAAATAAGTGAAAACACACYAGTGGGGACTGAAATCGTCCAGGTGGATTCCACCGATAAGGACCAGGGAGATAACGGAGTAATCAGGTATTCGATTGTGGCCGACACTGACCAGTTTGCCATTGACGAGCTGACTGGAGTAGTGAACGGTTGAAAAAGCAGCTCGGATCGGAGGTGCACCTGGTTTAACATTCTGAAGATTGCTGCGTGTGATCAGGCTGTTAATAACCTCAACTCGTGTCTACAGTGTTGCCCTAAAGGTCGTTCTTTGAGGACGTCATGACAAATTCCCCTCCAAATTCATGCCTGTCAATTTACGCGGAAAGTGAGGGAGGACCTCCCGATCGGCACTGTGGTTATGTGGACTGGAGGCTCACGACCCGGATGTCGGGCTGTCAGTCAGGTACGGTAACAGCCTCACGATAACGGGGACGGCAACGTCGAGTGGACAAACCTCAGTGGCGCGGTACGCCTCCTGCAGAATCTGGATACGAGAAACAGCAGGTGTACAATCTCACGGCGAAAGCCAAGGAAAGGAATTCCATGTCTTTATCGGTCGACAAGTGACTTTATGAGGTGGAAATTGTAGCTGGACGTAAACGAGAATCTGTATCGCCCGTGGTTCCCCCTCGTTTGTGGATAAGGATTTATAAAAGAGGACGCCCTTCATTCCGGCCATCCCGTAATGAAAAGTAACGGCTCAGACGAAGACAAAGGAAGAGACGGAGAAATACGCCTACTCAATACGGGACGGCTTGGTCTACGGGAATAATTCACCATTGATGAAGAGACTGGTGAGTTTCTCACTTTTTCCCCCCTCTTGTCATTACCATAATTGCCCTTGTGAAGGCCCATTCTTGGTTTATACATATTATTATTTAAGGCAACCAAATGGGCATGCATGATTTTTAATGGACTGGGATGTGAAAAGGGGTGACATCCGCATGTATCTGTGCAGACTATGCTTGTCTGCCCATGCCCCCCCCCCCCCCCCCCCCCCCCTGAAATATCAGTGGTGGGGCAAATGGAATGGCAGGTGAGGGTTGCCTTCCTGGAGAACCGCTAAGCTTCCTGATTCCTTTCATTTTTCTGTCTGAGGGAAAGAGAATTGATGGCAAGGAAAGCTGGAGCAGCTGTGTTCTAGACGTGCATAGACATCCAACTAGTTGCCGTGGAATTAAGAGGATTGCTTAGTGATTTTACCCACTACTCTCACCTTTCCCACAGACCTAAACACGGCATTTTTTGTTTCAATGTTGAAAAACGAGTCATATGCAACGGGTTTTGCGATGCTGGCTAATTCCCACATGAGATGGAACTTGTTTTGTATATGAGAGAGTTATTTTCTGTTGATTGTCATAGTCTGGCTTCAGTTGCAAATCTACATTTTTTTGTGTGTTCTGTGAAATGCACTTGACTGGCTCTTTGTGGTCTACAAGGAAAGTAATGATATTTTTTTCCCAGCTTGCTCCCGGAACGTTAAAGAACCTGTGCCAAGGGTTTAAGAAAATCAACGCAGTCGGAATTCAAACGTTTTTGCCACAAAAAGCTACTGTCACCCATTTTGGGGTGTGTCAGACCTGGCTTGCTGCCCTTTCATTTTAAACATAGTTTACCCATACATCTGGGTGGCTAATGTGAGTTTTTCTCCTTTAAATGTATTTCCTGCATGGCACTTACATATTTAATGTACAAATGGGCCGGTGAAACTTGATGAATAAACATCAAGTTTTTAGCATATATGTAGTCTATCCCCTAAGTCTGGAAGTTCAATGCAAAGTCTCTGGAAATGTAATTTACAGATTTTAAAGTAACTCAATGAGATATTGATGAGAGAATGTTAATTTAGATTCAGGTGGAGACATACACTTTATTAAGCGGAGTAAATTAGGGCCTTCCGTGAACCTGTGGGGAAATCACACTTTCTTTGCTGGTACATTAGCATGACGGGATGAGCCGGCATGAAGCATTGCTCCTTAAGGACCATCTGTCAGCTATTGTGCCTGTCCAGTCTTAGTGTGATTGTTCTCTGGGGTAGTTGTCAGATTGTTGCTTGTAGATAATTCTACCTCTTTTGTTCAAAAACACTGAGGGAAAATGTAAACAGAGCGAACTGGAGGGAGACTTTTTGATTCCTGAAATGCAATTTGAAACTCATCTGAGATTGGTTTAAAAATGGCTTCGGTCCCGCTCGTCAACATTTGTAGAAACTTTCTCACACACAGTGCACTCTTTAGGGAGTTGACGTTTTGAAACAAAGTGCCTTATATTTAGGCAACAGAGATTTCTGCTCTGTGGTTTGTTAGTTGAGACTCTGCCCTCGGCTTGGGGCTGTGGATCTTAGGCCGAGTCTCAGAAGTGTTCTTGTTTCCGTGAAGGACACCCACTTCTTGTTTGAAATCCCACTCCTGAATGTATTGGATGCAGGTCACCGGGAGCTCCTGACCTGCTCTTCCTCCCCTGTCCTCGACCTCCATGGCCTTCAGAGTGATTTATCAGAAGTGGCAATGATAGGATTGTCCTGCTATTCAGCCCCATTGTTAGGGATCACAGCCATAGCTGGTAGCAAACCAAATATGCCCAAGGCAACGGTGTGCCTCCTGGGAATTCATGCATTGACTGAAGGATGGTTTGGGGGGTTGGTCTGAGCAGAGGGGGGTGTGAGGTTACCATGTGAGGATTATGCTCTACAAGAAATCAATGTAAAACAAAGGGTGCACACCCAGCATCGCTTTCACCAAGTCATGCAGCTGCACCTAGTGCTTTCCGACAAGTAGGAAAACAAGGGTTGAGAAGAGAAGAAAACAAATGAAAAAGTGCTAAAACCAAAGGGTACATGCCAGAAGCCACACACACCTTAAGCTCTGGAAAGGTTTTTATGAGGGGGCTAGTAAGGGAAGGCTGGCTAACATCTGTGGCTGGTTAAATTAAATGCCTTTTGGAATCTCATGTTCTCCTTATGCATGCTTTATTTATTCCCTTTATCCTCTTGAACCCCTGGGTTTGAGAATGGAGGGGTAGTGATGAGGAATGTGCAAATGAAAAGGTCTTTAGTGCCCATTTGACTCCCTTACCTCTCATTTTACTGCCAAGAAGATACAATTTTGGCCCTTAGTTTTTCTCCTTAAGCCTAAATCTTTAACTTTCTATTTAGTTACAAGCTTAATTTAGTTCAGTGAACAGAGGTGGAAATTAATTTATGTAACTTCAGCTTTCAATATATTTTTTGACCCGATTCAGGGTTTGCTTTTGCTAACAGCAGTAATTCTGCCATTTTTAGGCCAAGATAAGATGAGCAAAACCCAGAAAGTTGTTACTTCTAAGATAGGAATCAACATGTTTCCCCCCCTATCCAGTTCTTATTGTCCGACTGTAGACGGCTTTATCCGCCAAACGTCTGGCCCCTCTGGATCTCTGGCCCTTGTATTTACTTCTGCACATCACACAAACATGTTTAGAGCTGGGGGCTATGTGGAGCCCTGGTGAGATTTTGTGTGCAGTCCAGGCTAATTCTGTCCTCGTGTGTGCTCAGACACTGCTGTTGGGGTTATCGAGCTAATGGGGGCCTGACACACTTAAGGCCAGCTAGGTATGCCCGCTAACCTGATTGATGTTTCCAGGGCCAGGCATGGAATCTAGTTCCTTGATTTAATAAACCTTTAGTTGGAAAAAGGAACAAACAACTGGAGCCTGAGGTCGTGATACAGAGAGAAGAACAACAAGATGGACCTATTTTATAAAGTAGGCTAGTTGAGGCTTCTAGTAAGAGGGGGGGTTGTTGTGGTTGGGCGTAGAAGTTAGGGCTGGGAATTGCCAGGGACCTCAAGATAAGACATTATCACAATACTTAGGTGCCAATACGGTATTTATTGTATTTCTCGTGATTCTATATATATATATATATATTGTGAATCTATAGTGTGATTTTTTTATTGCGATTCGATGTTCCAAACATATTGCTCACCACATGTATGCTGCAGAGGGGCAAGAGAGAGCCATGAGGAAACAGGTTTTGATCAGTCATGGAAATCAAAGTTCTAAAAACAAATTGGCTCCCTATTTTAAAAGCTATGAATGAAAAATACTGGAGTTTTGCTAGCCAACTAGCTCAAAACTATATTGGGATATTGTCAATATGATATATCGAAGAAAAAAAAAGAAGATATCCCAATATGTAACTGTACACCCCCCCCCAACCATCACTAGTAGAAGTTATTGTTGTGGGGTGGTCGAGGTGGTGAGTGGTATTAATTTGGGACAAAAACCACGACATTCCRTTCTCTCTGTGAATCTAAATTGAGATCGACTCTTAATGGTCTTCACTCTGCAGTGCACTATAAATGCTTTTCACCGACGTCCCTGTAAAAAAGCCACTAATGCTGCCGCTGTTGCTTAGGGAAGAGGGAGGGGTGGAGGATGTTGTTTGTCATGGACTGTGCTTAATTAGTGGCGAGGTAGGCTATAGGCCTAGGCCCAATAAGTCTTGTACTGGTACATTGTTCAAATCAAATTGTATTTGTCACATACACCTGGTTAGCAGATGTTAATGTGAGTGTAGTGAAATGCTTGTGGCAACAATGTAAGAAATAATACATWAAAAAAAACTAAATAGTGCATAGTTTCCTAAGAACTCGAAGCGAGGCGACCATCTCTGTCGGCGCCATCAGTGAATCGATGGAGACCGTTCTCAAAGTAGATCAATTAGACTTGGTGCTTGCGCTAAAGGATTGACTGCCGATTATGAGGCCATGGAAGGGTTATCTGTGATCAATTAAGCATGTCTTTCTGTTAGAACTCCTAATACCTTGTATTTCGGCCTTTGACGTAAAGAGCTAGTTCGACCAGACTCTCTCTCTCATTGTGTTTCTCCTCCAGGAACTGCTAGTTTAAATGCTGCTTTGACAGCACTATTGAAGTCATGTCTTTAAGTTCGTTAGCCTACTTTGTGAACCGAGGTGAAAAACCAAGATGTGATAATTGAATTTGCACTGATTCACTTAACAGGGGGAAAAAGAGGTGCAAATGCATATTAATAAAAGTCTCCAGGCTTAAAATATACTAGTAGGATAGGTTACCAAAGGTGTAGGCCTTCATGCGGTGTGTTTGCATTTATGTWGGAAAAACGTAAGGAATCTCAACAGCCCCAGTGGAATCGCCTCTTCTGTCCAGATGCTCGTTGGATAATGTATGCATTGCCCTTTGCTCATTGGATAATGTATGCGTTGCCCTTTCACTTCAAACTGGAGGCAGCCGGTGTGCTGAAATAGCTGTTTGTGGAGGCAAATTAACTAGTTTGACGTGGAATGACAAAGTTCTGTGAGCTTGTGTTTTCCCCTCTTCAAATTTGGCCTTCCTCCCACCTCTCTTCCCCAAATTGTCCCCCCATTGCCCTTCCTGTCGAGAGCGAGGTAGGGCCGACCCTCAGTGATGCCAGATAGGGGAGGTATGTGGCGAATGGTTTTGTCTTTTCATGTTTGGCTGCGTTCACTATTCCAGCCATGTTTGCACCACCAAAGCTTCATGGGAGATTGATTRAACCCAAACACCCAGGCCCGGTCCCTTCTATTTTTTTAAATTCTATACACAGAAGCTCAAGTCAGAAGTGTGACTTCTTCAGCACACTCAAAAGAGCCACATGACTTGTAATGGTCTTTGCTTGAGCGCCGTTGCTGGGGCGACAGGACCAGGAATGTGCAGCGGGGCAAAGTTGATTGTAGGGTGCTAAATGAAAAGCACACTTTCCCCAGTTAAAGTTTGTTGTTTCTCTCTGTCCAGTAAGTCTTTTTTAGAAACCTGTGAAGGTGCCGCGTGCAGATGGTGTGCTCGATTGTGAGTTAACTCTTGTCATGCTAATCTAGGCAATTGAGACCCGTGGCTAATAATGGTTGGTGACATTTTGTTTTCTTTTTATGTAAACTACTGTAAATTATGACTCTACACAAGTTGCTAAGGATTGCACAGAGATTCTGCCGACAAGACTGCTGTAACTACATGTTTGTCACACATTTGACGGAAAAGAAAAGAATCAAATTGATCTTAGTGAAGTTTACTGGGATATTTCGATTGTTGAAACTTGGGCCTAGAAGCCATTTTGTTTTTCAGTTCTCTAKCTTGGCGTGTGTTCCCCTGTTACTTTGAAAAGACCTACAGTTCCCTGTAGCATGTTCACCTGAATGTGAAGTCGTTGTTTTCCGATCATAGCCCCAATCAAAATGGAGTTTTACTGCAGTGAAAGGGGTAACCGACAAAAGGCTTAGCTGGCTGTTTATTTTAAAGCATCTCTATATRATGCATTGGCTCTCAAAGCGTAACTGACTGAATGTCAAAGTGAAACAGTCCTTGGCTTAACGAATCCTGAGGTTTCATGTGTTGAGAGACAGCCACTTAAAATCAAACGGCGGGAGATGAAGATGCTCCTTTTGAATTCCCCGTCCGTCATGTTCACTGTCAAGCTGCCAATGTAAAGACCAAAGACAGGAAACATCAGAATTACGGTAGCATGACCAGAGACAGCAGCTTAATGGCACTGGGTTCAAATCCAGTGTTATACAGATGCAGACACTGACATGTTTAGGCCTAAGTGCCATGGTTGCCTCTTAGGGTTGAAAAGCTTAGGATAGAAAATGCTGCCCAAACATGCATTTAAACTCCCATACTGTCCCAACCTTCCTGTCATAACTCTCAACAAACATAATGCCTTTTATAGGCCTAAACGCCACTCTAATCTCTAATCTCCGAAGACAATAAAAATTGATTGAAAAAAAGAATCAACCTTTGTAAATGTCAGCACGGCAGCCTATTGGAGAAACGAGAGCAGGCCTATATTTCAAAGTGCCTTATCTGTCTCCAAAAAAAAGACCTTTCCGCGGGAACCGTTTACCGCRGCGCATTGAGTACAGTCGGTGTCAGTGGGCAACTATCTCAGGGGGCTTCATAAACATTTTGCGATAAGGGGAAAACAGACGGTACATCGCGCCCACTATTATCAGAGGAGCGGGGCATGGCACCGGAGGGCCGGGAGGGAAAAGGTCTTAAATTATAACGTGATATTAAACCAGGTGGCGCTTCTCGCAGGCCCGCTCTGAGGCCTTTTGAAATAACACTGCACTCTGTGACAATGGTAGCTGCCTGGGCATGTCCCAATAGGCTTCCTCAACTGGAATTAATGGGGTAAATTCTGCCAGAAAAAAATGGAAAAATCCCATCAGGCATGTTTTCATTGCATCACTCGCCTTTCGTTCATTAAAGACTCTCTCGCTTTCACTCTGTATCTCGCTGCGTTCTCCCCTCTCCCCCTCACTCCAGATGAATGCAGCCATTCTTTTAGTTTTTCCTTGGGCCAGAGAATCTAGAATAGGATTCTTATTTTATTACACAGTGTCATCAAGCTATAGTTTTAAATATCTATGCCGTTTTAAAACGTTAATGCCCCCCTGGTCTGTTGATGCAGTTTTAGTAAATGGCAGTTGTTTAGTGCTTTTAGTTAGTTCCCTCCCCTTTTTAAGACCATATGATTATGTAGAGTGAAGCACACCGCGCCACATTGTTAAGCTGGCTGAAATGATTCAGTTTGTCTAAAGTTTTAAAGTACCATTTCCCTTAAGCCCAGCTGTTGATAGCGCTGTTTTATGCCTCCGGTGGCGATTGTATACAAAATGCACAATGATGCGCRAAGCGGAAGTGGTTGGTGGATCGCCGGGTCAAAGAGAGATCAAATTACATTTTGTTACAGCAAGTGTAGACTTTACTGTTAAATGCTTACTTACGAGCCCTTTCCTAACAATGCGGAGTTAAAAAGTACGCAAATTTGCACAAATGAATTAAAAAAAGGAATTAGTAACACAATAAAATAACAAGAACGAGGCTTTATACAAGGAGTACCGGTACTGAGTCAGTGTGCTAGTGTACTAAGTAGTTGAGGTGATTGAGGTAATAGGTACATGTAGTTAGGGTTAAAATTGACCAGGCAATCAGGTTCGATAATAAACAGAGTAGCAGCAGGGCGTGTGAAAGTGTGTCTGTGTGAGTGTGTTGGTGTATGCGTGTAGCGTCAATTTGCAGATGTGATATGTTTTGTGTTTGTAARCGTGTGTATGCGTGTGCACATGCGCGCGCATTGGAGTCGGTGTAGTATGTGTGAGCCCAGTGAGTGTGCATAGAGTCAGTGCAAAAAAAATTAAATGGGTCGGTGCAAATAGTCCGGGTAGCCATTTGATGAACTATTGATCAGTCTTATGGCTTGGGGGTATAAGCTGTTCAGGAGCCTTTTGGTCCCAGACTTGGTGCTCCTGCACAGCACGGCAAGCTGAGAGAAATTCACTTTTGTTTTGAGAGACTGTGTGAACTCATCATGCAGCTGTTTTGATGGCTGTTTTCCCGGATCTACACTAATGTACTGAATACCCGCTGAATGCTGGTCACTCTTCAAAGCGCCACCATATTTCGTCAATGACCCCGATATGGTCTTTGACACTTCAATAGCCTGCTAAGTCCTATTTTGCATGGTGATTCTAAGCCTTTGGCCGATGTGTTACCGTCTGTAACTCAAGCTGTCCGTATTTATTCAGAAATACCCATCATTCTATAAAGTAATAAAGATGATGAGTGCGAACGCGAGCCCTGTAGGCTATGTGGGTATCCCATGAGGTGGAGTTTTTCTGCTTTGGCTGCACTTCATAGCCTTGTGAATTTTTCAAACGTTTTGGGCATTAATACTTACAGTATGGACCGGAAAACGTTGGAAGTGCAGGGCTAGGCTAGCTCTTAGCTTCTGAGAACTCTTGGATCCAAAGAGATGATTTGATTTCGAGGGGGCATGGGAAACTTAGCTCAGGACTCTTTTTCTAATACACCCAGGGCTCTACGTGGTGGAGGAATTTGAAGCATTCCACCAGGGCCGGTGGAAAGAGAAGAGGGGGGGGGGGAGCACTGAGAAAGTTTATGTAAGCATGTGAGGCAGGAGTCCTAAGAAGGCTGAGGAATGTGAGGGGAAAGGAGAGCGGAATTACCGAGAGGTAGTTCAAAGCAAACGTCTGATTTTTTTCAAGTGCAGAGCAAGGGAGTGCTGGCGTAAGCCGAAATAGCTGATCTCTCGGTCTTGAGAAGACACGTTTTTGTTCTCTCGTGGTCTCCGAAGCACGTAAATTATTCCTGTACGGCCTCTTGTTGTGAAGGTCACCGGAAGACCATCTCGACTTCTGTAGATATCTTTGTCGACAATAGAAAAAAACGGTGAAAATWGTTTTTCTCTGGGCTGTGTAAAGTTGACTGCAGCCTAATTCCTCATTACACGTTTTCAATGCCAGAAAAATATGATATTGACTCAGTTTCTGAAGTAGACGTCGTGCTACCATATGAAAATAAGCACTGGGGATAAACAGGATTTTGCAAATCCTAATCCTCTCTTGACAACCGGTAATCTTTTTGGCGCTCTAATTTGTTTCAATTGCCAGCTTTTGATATCCATGGCATGTGCAATCCTCTCCATTTGTGGCGACACCATTGTAGCAACAAGGCCTTCTGGGGAAAAGAGTGTCTCTCCACAATTTAGCCCCCCGCCCACTATGTACCCCCTTTCATGCCAGGGACCGTGGTCCTATACATGCTAGAAATACCGAGCACACCTCATCCTCTGAACTAAATAGGGAACATCATAGTATAGTTCCGCAGGTCCTACCCCCACTGGGTGTTACTTTTTTGTTTTGGCCTGGATCAGCTGGACTTATCCAATCCACCTAAATGTTTTCTGTCCTCAGATCTCCAGACCTCCTCTGCCATTTTCCTCGGCGCCTCGAAGCACAACCGTGTTATTTCACCATTTTGTCAAAACAACACCGTGTTGTGCAGCAGGCTTCATCCAGCCTCCCCGCTGTAACTAGCTTTTGAGTAAATGTCACGGTGGACCTGTTTCCGGAGACTGATTGAGGCGGCAGGTAGCCTAGTGGTTAGAACTTTGGGCCAGTAACCGAAAGGTTGCTTGATCAAATCCCAGAGTTGACAAGGTAAAAATCTGTTGTTCTGCCACCTGAACAAGGCAGTTAACGCACTGTTCCTAGGCYATCATTGTAAATAAGAATTTGTTCTTAACTGACTTGCCTAGTTAAATAAAGATAAAATTAAAAAAAATTGAAGCCAACACACTTTGCAGTTCACACGCCTACATGAGATGGCAGAATTGTAGGGACAGCGTTAGCCGTTAGCTCTTTTTATTGTGTAGCCTAGCTGCTGTGCTAGGTGGCTGTCGAAGGTGTAGCTGTAGGCTATGCAAGGAAGAGGGAAAGAAAGGAGAGAGAGAGCAAATCTGTCTGGGTAGGTTGCCTAAGCTTTGTCAACTGTTTTTATTGCCTCAAGGGCACATTTTGCAACTTCCTCATTGACTAGCCTAGAAGTATAGGTGTGGTGGCTAAATACCTCAGATTAATGATTTATACACATTTATACAGCTAACTATTGTCTCAATAGATGCTTTGTCGATAGATGCTTGTCTTCTAGTAGGTTTATTTAAAGCCAGCCACGCATTCATGTTTGAATAAAAAGTAGATGTCAACTGAAATTGTCCTTGTGTTCAGAAAGAGCTTAATTGAAATGGTTCTCTTTTTGAATTGAACTTGATATTCTAGGCGTCAGAGCCTCATCAAACTATGAAAAAGATAGAAGATTTGGACTTTCTTACTTCCGCCAGTCAACCATTACAATGCTATCGTACCAGTTGGCCTTACCGACCACAGTTTACGTTTCCTGTGAGGGGTGAGTTTGGGGCAAGGTCCTCTATGACTATGCAGTATTGTTGTTAGTCACCACTAGAATGAAGGAATTACATTTTATTTTCGTGTCAAATGGTTAATTGGCAACCCATCCTATCCGGGATTAATTGAAACATAAACAAGCATTGCAATAATTCACTGTGATAATTCAGCGATAATTGCTCTAGCAGTGCAGAACAGTAATATAAAGTCATCTTCTCTATGCTGATAGCTTTAGGGTTGGCTGCTAAAAGCCTGACACTGATGAGCGAATGGAATGAAATGGTATAGGTGTGGTGGCTAAATACCTCTGATTCATCATTTACACCCTCTGTGAGTAATTATCCAGCCAACTATTGATTTGATATGTTTCGATAGATGCTTTGTCTTCTGGTATGTTTATTTAAAGCCAGCCACGCATTCATGTTTGTATAAAAAGTAGATGTCAACTGAAACTGGCATTGTGTTCAGTTAGAGCTTCATCGAAATGGTTCTCTCTTTAAAATGGAACTATTCTAGGCGTCAGAGCCTCATCAAACTATTCAAAAAAAGTAGATGTCAAAAGTAGATGTCAATTGAAACTGGAATTGTGTTCAGTTAGAGCTTCATCGAAATGGTTCTCTCTTTAAAATGGAACTATTCTAGGCGTCAGAGCCTCATCAAACTATTCAAAAAAAGATACGAGATTTGGACTTTCTTCCTTCCGCCGGTCGACCATTACAATGCTATCGTACCAATTAGCCTTATCTACCACGGTTTGTTGAAGTTTCCTGAGTTTGGGTCAAGGTCCTCTATGACTATGCAGTCTTGTTAGTCACCTGTAGCAGTGCAGAACTGCACTAATATAAAGTCATCTTCTCCATGCCGATGGGTTTAGGGTTGGCAGCGGACAGCCTGACACTCGTGAGCGAGTGGAATGGTTCTGCTATGCCAGTGTCTCCCAGTCAAACGGATGAGCACTCAAGCATGGGCATTGCGTTGGCACAGGCACAATAAATGTCTCATCCGTCTTGTTCAAGCTGTCTCTCTTTTACCTTGTCTCTCACACACAATTAGTCTGAATAGCACACATTCTCACCCTTACACAGAGACACAGAAATGTATCACACACACACACACACACACACACACACACACACACACACACACACCACTCCCTCCATCTCATCCTCACTCCTCTTCCCAATCTCCACCCTCTCTCTCTCTGCCTCTCACTCATACTCTTTCCCCCATGCTCTCGCAGGACGCTAGCAGTCGATTAGCACTCACATTTCTTATTCATGCTTCACATTTGCAAATCTGTTCCTCCCAGAAGCTATCTCATGGAGTGCAGTGAGTAGTCGGCATTGCTTCCGTGAGAAAAAACTCACACTTGCACATTTTTCGCGTTTTTCTTGGCAATATATATGTTTTTGTAATCTGTTTACCTCATTATATAATCACTTTTTATTTATTTTTTATTTCCGCCTCACGATGGCCCTTTGGGTGCATTTCACATTCGGTGCCAGCCAGCAAGCCTTGACAAGCCTGTATACCCATATGACATCGACCATATTACACCCTGCATGCCTTCAGAAAGTATTCATACCCCGTAACTTAATCCACATTTTGTTGTGTTACAGCCTGAATTCAAAATTGATTAAATATATATTTTTCCTCACCCATCTACACACAATACCCCCAAAATGACAAAGTGAAAACATGTTTTTAGAAATGTTTGCAAATGTAGTAAAATAAAGAACAGAAATATCTAATTTGAGTCATCTGAGTCAATAATTTATCGAAGCACCTTTGGCAGCGATTACAGCTGTGAGTCTTTCTGGGTAAGTCTCTTAAGAGCTTTTGACACCTGGATTGTGCAACATTTGCCCATTTATTCTTTAAACAATTCTTCAAGCTCTGTCAAATTGGTTGTTGATCATTGCTAGACAACCATTTTCAGGTCTTGCCATAAATGTTCAAGTAGATTTAAGTAAAAACTGTAACTCGGACACTCACTGTCTTCTTGGTAAGCAACTCCAGTGTAGATTTAGTCTTTTAGGTTATTGTCCTGTTGAAAGGTGAATTTGTCTCTCGGTGTCTGGGGGAAAGCAGACTGAACCAGATTTTCCTCTTGGATTTTGTCTGTGCTTAGATTCATTCCGCAAAAACATTTATTCCCGAAAAACTCGCCAGTCCTTAATAATGATTACAAGCATATCCATTAGGGTTGGGTGATATCAATTTTTATTTGTCACATGCGCCGAATACAACAGCTGTAGACCTTAAAGTAAAATGTTTACTTACAAGCCCTTAACCAACAATGCAGTTTTAAGAAGAATACTGAAAAAAAATAAAAGTAACACATAATTAAAGAGCAGCAGTAAAATAACAGTAGCAAGGCTATATTCAGGGGGGCACCGGTTAGTCAAGGTAATTGAGGTAATATGTACATGTAGAGAGTAGCAGCAGCGCAAAATAGGGGGGGGGGGCACAATGCAAATAGTCTGGGTAGCCATTTGATTAGATGTTCAGAAGTCTTATGGCTTGGGGTAGAAGCTATTTAGAAGCCTCTTGGACCTAGACCTGGCGCTCCGGTACCGCTTGCTGTGCGGTAGCAGAGAGAACAGTCTATGACTAGGGTCGCTGGAGTCTTTGACAATTTTTAGGGCCTTCCTCTGACACCACCTGGTATAGAGGTCCTGGATGGCAGGAAGCTTGGCCCCAGTGRTGTACTGGGCCGTACGCACTACCCTCTGTAGTGCCTTGCGGTCGGAGGCCGAGCAGTTGCTATACCAGGCAGTGATGATGCTCTCGATGGTGCAGCTGTAGAACCTTTTGGGGACCTGAGGACCAAATCTTTTCAGTCTCCAAATTTTAATAACCATATATATTACTGGCTTAGTACACAAGGAGGCACCAAAAAACACAAAAAAGGCCATTAGGCATCTTTTACCAGAATGATAACAAAGTTAGCACAAGTTATCCAGCTAATAAAGTTATACATATATATGCAAATGACCGAATGTCATTTTTGTTGAGTTTGGTCATTTACAAGCGAATGTGAATGAGAGCTATTATGCAAATTAACAAAGTTTTGACGCATGCTTGTCTGAATGAAGAACAGTACTGTGTACACGCTGTGTCTGTGTGGAGTCTGGGAGTCGCTAGGGAAACGGGCTTGCCTGCTCTGCTTAGAGAAGATAGGGGAGGAGCAGATGGGCCTAGAACGGAGCGGAGAAAAAATGCAAGGATATCAAGATGCAGTGGTAGTTGTACAGAAAACTCATTCAAAGGGCTTTGACTTCTCAAACACCCTTATTAATTCAGACACTTACTTAGATAACTAGCAAGTTAAACTTAGGGGTCGCACTATCTCAGAAATATTTGGTTTTCGTGGCCCAAAAATTTAAATAAACGTATATGAAATATCTTGCTACGTTTTGTAAACGCAGATCTATAATGCTTCTTATTGTAATTTTCGCTCAGCATCAAACAAATGTTGTGCTTCAGCTGCACGTGTCCGTCCACTCGGATTAGAATTCACGAATGGGCATTCTATCAAACGACAGCGCTCCGACTGATGTGTAACTACTTTTCTCTGATACTTTTCTCGGTGTAGCCAGCTTACTTTTCTCAGGTAAAATGCAAGATTAACTTTAAGCAAAACATTAGGAAATGTAGCTGGTTACATTTATTCTATGATAAACATTAGAAATATGATGGCCATGTATCGTTTTTTGCTTTATCATTGTAAGCTCATTTACTTGTGTGGCTGCCAGCCACATAGTGTTGCATTTCTGTTGTCATCTGATGAAATTKAAGCTATTTTCTGCCGAATGTGTTGCACTAATGTATTTTTTGTGAAAGAAAAACTATAGTTGCACGTCGCTGATCACTCTTTTGAAGCAAAAAATGACTATTGACTTTCCATATAAACGCGATCTCTGTCAATACACAGCTGCTCCCGCTTTCTCCCGTTGTGCTGGTTCAACTGTTCTAGGGAACTACTGTAAACTTCATAATGAAAAATAATGTGACAGGTRAAATGAAGAACGCAATCTGCTTCATCTCCTAACGTATTGCACAAGTTGACTGCAGGTATTTACATAAAAAGTAGCGACAAATATTAAAATGTACGGTATACTGTCTAAGCCTAATACCCATAACATGATGCAGCTACCACTATGCTTGAAAATATGGAGAGTACACTACTTTTGCAGTATTACTTTAGTACCTTCTTGCAAACAGGATGCATGTTTTGGAATATTTTTTATTCTGTACAGGCTTCTTGCTTATCACCTAGACAATTCGGTTAGTATATTGGAGTAACTACATTTTGGTCATATAGCAGATGCTCTTATCCAGAGCGACTTACAGTATTGATTCCATAAAATGTTTCTACAACAATGTTGTAACTACAATGTTGTAACTACACTGTTGTTGATCCATCCTCAGTTTTCTCCTATCACAGCCATTCAACTCTGTAACTGTGATAAAGTCACCATTGGCCTCATGGTGAAATCCCTGAGCGGTTTCTTTTCTCTCTGGCAACTGAGTTAGGAAGGACGGCTGTATATTTTTAGTGACTGGGTGTATTGATACACCATCCAAAGTGTAATTAATGCTGAAAAGGATATTCAGCATTTGCATTTTTTTTACCGATCTACCAATAGGTGCCTTTCTTTTCAAAGAATTGGACAATTTAGTATCACACAACATTTCAGCTTTTCATTTTTGTATAAATTTGTTGAAATTTCGAAATACATAATTCCACTTTGACATGATGTGATATTGTGTGTAGGCCAGTGACAAAACATCTCAATTTAATCCATTTTAAATTCAGTCTGTAACTCAACAAAATGTTGAAAAAGTCAAGGGGTGTGAATATTGTCTGAAGGCAGGTTATACCCTCACATGGCTGTAGGAAGTGTTATGGAGTGTTACAGTGCTATCCATTTCCACCTTTGCCACCCTGCCTCCCGGGCCTTATTACACGGCTCAAGCTAACAGCTAACCCTGGCTAGCAGTAATGATGAGTAATGACAAAAAAAGCACCTCAGACATAAGATACAGTAACTCTGAGGTGAATAAAAACTCTGAAACCCCTGAAAAGTGAAATGTCAGTGACAGGTGTTGGAGATTTCTTTTTTTCTTCTCTTTATTCTGAATATTTTTATTCCCCCCTGAGGTGAAAGGTAGGCCTGTCTCTCGGTTTACAGACCTGCAGTGCAACTCATTGAGTTACAGGGAGCAACAAAGGGTTTTGAAAGGCAGGCAGTAGGAAAAGTAGGATTGGTGCCATGGAGCAGTGTCTTATCGTTCTTCGGTATATGGCAGACTAGGACAGTACGCGATTACCGCTTGCCTATACGTGGCAAACAGGCCCACGCCCTGGCTTTATTATAATTTATTACCGTCGGAGGTGTGCCGGGCAAATGAGCTCACTTTTATTGCTTTCGATAACAGGTCATTGGGACCTTTTTAAAATGGTAATGTTTACTTAAATTGCATGGAAAGAGATTTTCTAGAGATTGTCTTCTTAACTGAGTAATTTCCTATCGCTCTACCCCTGACATGCCATAACCCAAGTCTGCCTAATGATCAGATATATTTTTAAAGCCCCAAATAAAATGTGCATGAGAAACCACATCATAAATGTTGGGTAATCCTCGAGGGAAACAACTGTGCACCCATCCAGAGAAGGATGGCTGACTAGCCTACTTTCTAGTTTGCTGTTTTGATGGTTCCACCACTGATCTCCGTTCAGTCATCGGGGGTTTTGTTGTGAAATGTTAGTCCAGGTCTTTGAAAGCTCCTCTGTTTGCTCAGCTGAAAGCTATAGGCCCCTCATGGCATATGGCCTGCTGTACAAATCCAGGCCTGTCATGTAGAAACAGACAGCAGGGTCTGATGTCAATACCAACCTTCTACCCTACCATATTCCCCCTACTGCTGTGCACCGACACCTACCCATGATTAAAATAGCACGGACTGAGTTTCTCTCTTTCTCCATATCTTTCCTTTCTCTTTCTTTGTTCTCTTTCAAGTGGTAACTATATACTGGAATATTTTGGTTTGCCTAAGCGTTTGTGTGTGATCCCCATACAGAATGCTAAATGCTCTTTGAACTACTTTTTGTTTTTATATGTATGGACTAAGACAATTTCCATATAAAAGCTGGGAGTGAAATGGTTTTCCATTCAAAAGAAAATGGATGGTTTCTCTTAATACAAGAGCCCAAATAACTAATTACTCTCTCTTTCTTTCTCCCAGGGGTCATCAGAACCCAGGAACTCCTGGACCATGAGACCACCCCGCACTACTGGCT
Organism: Salvelinus sp. IW2-2015; assembly: GCF_002910315.2. Lineage (NCBI taxonomy): Eukaryota > Metazoa > Chordata > Actinopteri > Salmoniformes > Salmonidae > Salvelinus > Salvelinus sp. IW2-2015. Next base: position 45,734,527 of record NC_036853.1, read on the forward strand.
GACTGTGTACGCCACGGACGGTGGCGTGGTGCCCCTCTCGGCCTTCGTGGAGGTCTACGTGGAGGTCCAGGACGTCAACGACAACGCGCCGCAGACCTCGGAGCCCGTCTACTACCCGTCGGTGGCGGAAAACTCGCCCAAGGACGTGTCCATCATCCAGATCGAGGCGGTGGACCCGGATGCCCGGGCCAGCGACAAGCTCTCCTACAAGATCACCAGTGGCAACCCCCAGGGATTTTTCGCCATCAACTCCAAGATGGGTAAGACGAAGGCAAAGGCCGCCACTTTTCTGAATTGAACTTTATTGATTCCCAAGGTGGAATTGATTTCTCGCAGGCAAACATGTGTAGTGCTGCTATGCTTTAAATGAAGAGCATACACCGAATAGCAAAGGTAGACAAAAAACAACCAGGTAAGGTCACACGTGTCATTAGTGTTATCCATTTGTGGTACATTGAAATGTATTGTAAATGGCCTTGTCTTTTGCTTCCCATTGACTTTGTATTCCAATGGATGTGTTCTGTAATATGAAACACAAAGCATGTACAGCGCCTTGGATTTATCTTCCCACGTATGKGTGGCCAGCAATCAACTAACCATCGCCTAACAGATTGTAGTCAATAGGCTACACACCGACTGAGAGACAAGTGTATGTAACGGCATGTCCAATTTCATCACTAGAAAGAATACAACTCCTCTCACAAGGTTGTGAATAGCGCTTCTACATAAAAGGGTAAAGAATAAATGTAGAAAGAATAGATGTTCAATCGCCCTTTGAGACTATGAGGGTACATGGGGGCAGTTGTAGGTTATCTAGGTTATATCAATCTTTTTGTTCTTGTTCTATAAGAAGCCTTTGATATCTCCAGTATGGCCACATGATTTTAGCATGGTCGATAGGAGAGATGTCGACAGGTGCTTTTCCCACTACCCACAGAGCACAGTGTGTTCACATATGGTGTTCTGAAAATGGATGAACGTTGAATATTTCWTTTTTTTTGGGGTGAAGCCCACTGGAGCAGACAGTGATTTTACTCCAGCACGAGCGGAAATAGTAGTAAAAGGACTAAAAGGTGCAAACTGAAGCTTTTGAAATGGAAGCCAACATTTTTGAACGTGGATGTTTTTTTCAGTGGACTGTGTTATTTTTGGTGGGGTTTTGAGGAATTGTTCACACTTTATATTCAGTTGGACAGATACCATGTTATTACATACGACTGTGATTTATTAGTATAATACCATAGTTCTTGACTTTGTTCAGTTTCATTACAATTCAGTCTGGACTTCAAATGCCTTGTCTACAGTCCCCACGCCCAGCTGTGTAATTACAGTTGGGTTACCAAAGCAGTTAGACGCTACAAGGCATAACAGCGGCTCAATATGAAAAGTCTGCTAGCCTGAATGAAGTCAATCAGCAAAACGATATTTGTATGTCCCCTTTTAATAATTAACACAGAATGCTCATTACAAACAAGCCTGTTTACTTTGATTGCATTGTGCAACCTTGTATGTCTTTCAGTAACTGCTAATTAACAAACTCATTTCAACCCTACCTCGGAGTTTTGTATGCCAGTCTCTTGTTGCGAGTTCTCATTTAAACTGACATGAGGAATGGGCTGTAGAGCAATCGTCTCTCCCAATTTCCCCCATTGACTTGTGTGGTCCCATATTCCAAGGCGGTCCTCCCATCAACAAACTGTGGTTATTTTTGTTATAGCAGGGTCCAATGTGAGTGTTCTTGACCAAATAAGGGTTCGTCTTGTAGCATGCTCTCTCGAGCTTTTCTAATGATGGCAACTCTCCAATGAGAGACGGAAAAGAAAGGGAAGGGGGGAAAGAACTTTCTAAGGCACATTTAGCTGCATTTAGCTGCATTTAGCTCATTTAGGCATTAACTCAACGGGGCAATGGTTTGATAGGTTTGATAATGAAGGTGTGAGTTGTGTGGGAGGTGGAAGGTTTGTGTGAGTGTGTGTGTGTTTGTGTGTGGGTTGACTGTAAGATTCCACTTAGACAGATAAGCCATCCTGAACACAGTGGGTATAGTGTAACTCTCTTGCAATGGAGAAGGCATTCTTGAAGTGATTTACAGTATAGACGACTAGAGATGAGTTTGCCAGACTCATGCTGTCGAGATAATAGCCGTTGTTGGATTTTAGGAGTTGGCCTAGATTCGAGTTTCTCCTATCTGTAGTTAGTACCTATTGAAGAAAGTATATAGGGCAAACCAGCCTAGAGACGAATGCACACCGGTGATTAATCACATAGGATCTGATCAGCCGAAGAGGTTTAATTTCACCCAACGTTTTAACAGAATTGCATGATATTCTATTATCCGGTGTTGCCTGAACCTGTTTGGGCTAGGGGGCAGCATTTTCACGTTTGGATGGAAAGCGTGCCCAGAGTAAACTGCCTGCTACTCAAGTCCCAGTTGCTAATATATGCATACTATTAGTAGATTTGGATAAAAAACTCTGAAGTTTCTAAAACTGTTTGAATGATGTCTGTGAGTATAACATAACTCATATTGCAGGCGATAACCTGAGAAAAWTCCAACCAGGAAGTGGGAAATCTGAGGTTTGTAGTTTTTCAACTCTTGGCCTATCGAATACACAGTGTCTATGGGGTAATATTGCACTTCCTAAGGCTTCCACTAGATGTCAACAGTCTTTAGAACCTTGTTTGAGGCTTCTACTGTGAAGTGGGGGCGAATGAGAGGGAATTGAGTAAGGTCTCTCCCAGAGTGCCATGAGCTGACCATACGCATTCACGTGAGAGTTAGCTTGAGTTCCATTGCATTTCTGAGGAATTCTCCGGGTGGAACATCATTGAAGACTTATGTTAAAAACATCCTAAAGATTGATTCTATACTTCGTTTGACATGTTTCTACGGACTGTAATGGAACTGTTTGACTTTGTCTGCTCCAAGTGATGAATTTGGAATACTGGGCTAAACGCGCAAACAAAAAGGAGGTATTTGGACATAAAGATTAACTTTATCGAACAAATCAAACATTTATTGTGGAACTGGGATTCCTGGGAGTGCATTCTGATGAAGATCATCAAAGGTAAGTGAATATTTATAATGCTATTTCTGACTTCTGTTCACTCCAACATGGCGGATATCTGTTTGGCTTGATTTGTTGTCTGAGCGCCGTACTCAGATTATTGCATGGTTTGCTTTAAAAAAAAATCTGRCACAGCGGTTGCATTAAGGAGAAGGATATCTTTAATTCTGTGAATAACACTTGTATCTTTTATCAGTGTTTATTATGAGTATTTCTGTAAATTGATGTGGCTCTGTGCAAATTCACGGGATGTTTTGGAGGCAAAGCCAAATGTCAACTGAGGTTTTTGGATATAAATATGAACTTGATCGAACAAAACATACATGTATTGTGTAACATGTTGTCCCGGGAGTGTCATCTGATGAATAATATCAAAGGTTAGTGATTCATTTTATCTCTATTTCTGCTTTTTGTCACTCCTCTCTGGTTGGAAAATCGCTGTATGCTTTCTGTGACTAGTTGCTGACCTAACATAATATGTTCTGCTTTCGCCGAAAAGCCTTTTTGAAATCAGACACCGTGGTTGGATTAACGAGAATTTGATCTTTAAAACGGTGTCTAATACTTGTATGTTTGAGAAATTTGAATTATGAGATTTCTGTTGATTGAATTTGGCGCCCTGCAATTTAATTGGCTGTCGGCGAGGGGTTCCGTTCCCAGACAGGTTAAGAGCGCCAATGGTGCCCTCTGATCAACGGGCAGATCCATATCTGACCCCAGGCCATTGATTTGGGCTAACCTCCAATGATTTTCATTTAACCTCTGAGATGGAAAGCACGTCACCGCTCAACTGTTGAAAACACAAAGGTGCGTCTGAGAAAGTAAATTGACATCCGTCTGTCTATTTTAAGGGTGGCTGCTTTAGATCGGTCCCGTGGTCAATAATCGCTTTCACCATAGTGTATTGTAGTTGGGTGTTTTTGCCTCCCATCTGAACAGGCTGGATTGAACGTATCCGATATGCGTCACGGTCTTTCGACACGTTGTTTCTGGATGTTTCCTGAAAACAGCTCTATTGGGAGAGCAGATTTCAACTTGCCCTTTGAACCAAATGCTCCTACTTAGCCTAAATATTACCAGTAGATATTTCCCCCCCTTCTGGATTACGGGGTAGTTATGAAACTCAAAGCTTTACAGGGCTACTGAGTCTACCTGTTTATGTTCCAACGCTTCTCCGCTTGCTTTGTAGGTCTTCTCAAATGGGTTTACACGAAGGACGGCGATGAGCGAAGGATGAAACCCATTCATGCATATCAAAGTGTGTTAAAACGTTTATCAGTGGTACACTAGGGCTCCTCGTGTCAGGTTCAACAAAGAGGTGGCTTGTACAAAGAGAAACTTCAGCTAAATCACTGCCTCCGTATATGTGTTTGTGTAATTTCTGGGGAGGGGAGGAGAGGAGAGAGAAGAGAGAGAGAGAGTTGAGTGCATCTCAACTGTTGCTGAAAACATTCAAATGTAATATTCATAAGTGAACGGGACAGATTTGTTCAAAGATTAACTTAACTATATCACTTATATGGATTTGTATCATTTATATGGAGAGAGAGAGATAAAGAGTGCATTTCAGCTGTTGCTGAAAACATCATCACATAATATTAATAAGCAAAAGGAACACCTTAGCTTTTTATTTTCCACGTGACTTCCATTAAGACGGATGAAAATTGGCATCATACCAGGTCGACATTATCAACTCAATATGACATTCTCCCCGCATATTACAGGACAGCACGCTCTGTAATTATAAGCTCAAGAACGGCAACGGGAGCAAGGCCCTGTTTTGGCATATCTACAAAGCTCTAGAAAGGGGTGGGAAGGAAAAATAATGTGTGTTGTATGTGTGGGTTTTGGCAAATGTTGCGTACACATGTCTAGCTAGCTAGCTTATTAGCTTTGAAGCTAACATTTCTTCCCTTCAGCTTTCTGCCTGAAAGTCTGACAGCTTCAAATGCAGATAGATGAAGGCTTCTTCTCATGCCACTTTTGGCTCCCCCTTTTCCCTATTTTGGTGAGCATTGCAGACACGTGTAGCCTAGCTAGCTAGCTATCATTGAAGCTAGTATTTTCTTCCTGTAGCTTATTGCCTGACAGTCGGGGGGCTTCAAACGCAGATGAAGGCTTCATCTCCTGGCTGCTTTTGTGTCGCCTTGCCCTTTTCTCTGTGCAGTCCCCGTATCGGCTGGCTAAATCCCTGGATGAAAGGCTTACTTTATTTCTGCAGAGTAAACAAGTCCGGTTGTTTAGTTCCCTGTAACTCTGGGGGTTTCATTTAAGTGCAAGGCCACCTCTCTCGCAAGACACCATGGCAATCCCATTCGGAGAAAGCTGGCAATGGGAATTCATGGGTTTTGGGGTTGCGCTTGGTCTGGAATAATGTCTTTTTAATTTTTAAAGGAGTTCCTCCCTGCTGTTTGGAAGTTTGAACGTTTTCTTTTCCCCAGTCTTTCCAAGACACCAAGGAGAATTGTGTCACTTTGTGAGATTGACTCCTTGGCCATCAATGTATGTGTGCAGTCTGTGTGTGTAGCATTGTATGTGCCTCCTCACATAACAGTGGTCTGTTTCCAGAGCTGGTGTGAACGAGGCTCCCCCTCTTTCCGCCACCTGATCTAGTGCTAACCCACCCACTCGCTGTGTTGAAGCGGATCAGGTTTATAGTGATACACATACCACAGGATTCCCTCGCTCCTCTCATTCGTCCCTCTCTCCCTCTGTGGGTTCAGCGTCCTTTTCAAACACAGCCCCGGTCGGAAAACACGTTTCTGCTTTTCCCACCCTCGCTCGGCTTGACCCCCAGCGAGCCCTTGTAGGAGTAGAGTTGCTGAGTTTCCCACCTCCTGCTCTGTACAAGCCTCCACTCTCACGTACACTCTCCGCTTTTTAAATCGCTACAAAGCTTTGGCCTCTCGTTAAGAAGAGACATCGGGAGGTATTCTCGGGCGGTCGTCAGGGAGAGGTGGACGTGAACTGCCTTCCCGCGTAGAGGGAGAGTAGGAAAATGGATACTGTTAAYGATACCTGGTGAAAGAGGGATTTAAAAGATGCAGGCAGCCTGCTGCGATGGATTGGACTGGGCTTTGAACAATGCCGGAATTGGAGTGTGTGCTCAAACAGCCGTGACTTCTCGTCGGAAATACACTTGCACTCCGGAAACAGGGAGGGAATGAGAGGGAGAGGTCGGCCAAAGATCACATGAGTATCACAGAAAGTCTAACTAGCTGGCAATCCTATGTAGTCCAAAGGTCATTACACCAATGTGTCATCATGTACTGATGATTGTGATCTGTACGAACAAAAGCACCAATAGTCGCTGGTTCAGTATTTCAGTGTTTTAACTACGATCCCTTTAGGACTCTCTTTTATGACGATAGGTTCAAGGTTCCCTATGAACAAACACTGTCCTTGCCCAAGATGAGAGACTATTGTATAGTCTGTTTTATGAAAGTTAGCTTTGGAGCGCAAACACACAACCTCCCCTTTCACAATGAGGCACTCAATGTTCTTCACTTGACAACAGTACAGCATAGCCCATTCACTTAGTTCTGCTTCCAGATTAGTCCTGACAATGGCATGTCCTGTGTGGGACAGAGTTGTGCATTCCACATTGTCCCCCCCCCTCCGCATTTGGTAGCAGCAGTTGACCCACGTATTGACATTAATGGGAAAGATAAACCCAGGTGAATTTTTCTTTTAGGCCCCCCATTGAAAATGAGGGCTCAACGCTTCCTAGCGAGACCGGATCAGAGAACCAGTCATTGTAGAACCAGTCATCCTCTGACAGCTTTAAAATGCATTTCTAATACCAGCAGTTGTATGAAAAGCCGTTAGAACAGAAAAAGAATAGCCGGTGGGGTCCGGGCTTCAAATCATCCACTCCGTGAAATACTCGTATCAGCTTTCAGTGACACCTTCTCTGTTAGAAAAGGGGAGGGGAGAAAAAAAACATCTGACAATGTGCACCGCATCTTTCAACGCGCCCAGGCCGATAGCGAGGGGAAGCCAGATAGGAAATGGATACTACCTCCAACAACTTCCTGACGTTTCCTGCTATTCGGGGGGGGGCGAACAATTGGCACGAGACACAAAAGGTTTTCAAAGGAGCAGGAAAGGAAAGGGATGGGGTATACTTTTTTCAGGGAAACTAATCCACAGCTTCTAGCTACCTGAACCTTTGTAGGCTATTGTTAATGTCTGTGTGTGTCTGTCTGTCTCTCTGTCTGAGAGTGTGAGGGATGCCTACAGCACCACAAGGCTTCGAGGTTCATTAAGTATAAGCTCTTAGCACACCTGTTCCTCCCGGCTCGCCCCCTCCTAAGCTGCTCCCAAGCACCTCCCTCAMMTCTCTGGGAACAGCTGAATCTACATCCTCCGACGCTGCAGCCGGGAGGTACTGCAGACTGCGGCCTGCACACCGACCAGACTGTCTGTCCTCAGCGCATGACTGAGCACGGGAATGTACACACATCAGCAGGGGCCGATGTAAAAAAACAACAAAAAAAACATGGACGTCATCTGCCGGGGTTGGTGTTTTCTCAATCTCACACAAGGTGTTTCCTGTCTCTCGCTGTCTATTTTGCTCTACCTTTCTCTCCCTTTTTCCCCTCCCTCCCTCTAAATTGAAGGCGGACACATTACATTCAGGCATAATAGAAACAGTATAGCCAGTATGTAGACCCCAGCTGGTAATCAGCTCCACAGTATCCAATTACTCATCCCAATTACTCATCCCCGTCACCAAACCATACATCAATCACATGCTCAAACAGGCATCTGGAACMCCCTATAGGCACACCGTAGCAAAACGTTTTGCAACGGGAGATGAAAGTTTGTGCCTCTCACTGGAGAAGTCCCTCGCTSTTTTAGCCAGTTTTCTTCTGTTTGGTATCCTGTGAATACGACCCCCGTCACATTGACCATGGGAATCAGAATCAGTAACACCCGAGTGGCTCTGATACGCTTTCAATGTACCACGACCACAGATGACATTGACCTTATAAAAATCYGTCCCCGAAATTGAGTTCCTCCAGTGTCGATGTTTATCTCTGTTTATGGTCGTAAGCAACTGCGCTTTCTTAAGCTTATCGGCAGTCCTGCACATCCTGTCGGGGAAAATTCCCGAGCTTCCAAAATTCCTCGGCTTCCATCATATGTATATTAGTTTTGGAGAGGAAGTATTTTCCCAGACCCCCTGTATCCGTCCTAATCGAGGACCGCCTACAGATAGACAGTGAGCTCATAGTAGGGTTCCCTCTTTTTTACGTCCCAAATGGAACCCAATTCCCTACTTTTGACCAGGGCCCACTGTCAAAAGTAGTGCACTATGAGGGAATAGGGTGCCATTTGGGACGCATTGTTTGTTTATATCCCCTCGTATGAATCTCCATTAGATGAGCCCTATTAGCTACCTGGTTGGAGGGTAATGAGGTAGGGAGGATGGAGTCCTCTGAAACATCCCTTTGTGTGTGTGTGTGTGTGGGGGGGGGGTCTGTGCAGTGCTTAGGGGAGCGAGGCAGGCATTTTAGTTTTGAAGTGGTTTAGCTGTCCCTCTCTCTCTCCTTCACTAAATGCTAGCCATTTTCACAAAGACCCCCTCTTAGCAGCAGGTGTGGGAGGATCACGGAAGGCTATTGTCTGAATCCACTCACACTGTGTCTGCCAGCATACGTGTGTGTGTGTGCCTGTCAGTACGTCCCTGTCCGAGTGTGTGGTGGTTTCTATCTTGTTGTGTGAATCTGTGTCCCTGTCTGAATCCCTGAATCCCTGTTTGTGCGTGTGAAGTGGGCTCTTATGGGAAATGCAGGGACCTTTTGTAAGCTGTGTGAAGTACGGGCATTCCTCCCCTAGCTAAATGATACGTCTGTGGAGGCCCATCAAATGGTACCCAGTCGACGGCTCTGTGGCATCTCACCTTTAAAGAAACACCCAAACAACCCCTTCTCTACTGGAAATGTTTATCCTGYCCCATCTTAAACCCCCTTACACAAGTCAGCCATGCTTTGGGCTACTTCTTTTGGGATACTTTGCCCTGCGATACACACTTTGCAATAATGAGGGTTTCTTGGGCTGTGTTGGCTGTGCAGGGAACACATTGCTGTTTTGAACCTCCATTTTGGGTTCTGGTTGGGTCTCCCTGTAGACTAGCTTGGAGCTAGTTGGTAGATTCAACAATTAAACATGGTGATATGGAAAGTGTTGTCTTTGGCGCTCGAAGCAAGGAGAGGTTATATGTTTTCTCCTTATGAGAAAAACGAGTCGCCCTGGGTCGTTATATATTTTTTTTACCCCGACCCCAAAACAGAAAAACAACAATCCCAACTTAGATCAAATAATGAAATCTCGGGGCTTATTCGATTTTTCGCTAGTTCGTCAACAATTACGGTAAATATCTCAAGGCGCTCATATAGCTCCTTCGTAACTGGGGAGGGTTTAGCCTCCAACTGCAGACACCCACAACATTCCCGCACGTCTACAGTTGACAGCTAAATATGTGTCACCCTGCTAGACTGCTAATCACTGCAGTAATACCTGGGTTGTGTCAGAGCCCGCCACTGTCCCGGACAGCTCCCCCGGCCTCCATTTTGGAGACGCGGTTGTGCTGAAGGACATGCTGTTGAATGCCTCTCCTCTGCAACTGTTGTTTTTCTCTAAACAGCATGGCTGTAATTACTGTCGGCCCCGGCTCAGCTCACTCCTGAGGAGGCTTGCGTGTGTGTGTGTGTTTTTTTTTGTCACCTTGTACACTCTCGTCACCTTGTAGAGTCCATGCCCTGATGATTTGAGGCTGTTCTGAGGGGGGTGCAGCTCAATATTAGGAAGGTGTTCTTAATGTTTTGTACACTGTGTATAGTACCTATATGCGTCTGTGTATTTCTAATCCAGAAGCAGAATTGATCGTCAAAGGCTGGAGGCCTGGAGCTGTGGCTCAGGTAAAGATAGGGAGRTACGCTACGCCTACTACTTCATAGTTGTTGACGCATGTAACCCCACATCAAAGGACTGCTTCCCGAGAGCTAGGAGACAGCTAAGATCCATTTTTTTTTTAAAGATGGCTCCAACCATCCGGATCAATTTAGAGCAACCTTTAAGAGTTCTACCTCGGTTAAATTTAGCTTCTCGCTAGGATGGAGGTGTGGAGGAGTCAACCCCCGCCCCTTTAATTAAAGCTGTGGAGGATTTTCAGCCTGGCACACTTGGCAGCTTGACAAAGGGGAATGTGTGTGTGTGTGTGTGTGAGTGAGCGCAATCCCCTCTCTTTGTCAGTCTTTTGGAAGTGTAGGCAATATTAGTGTGTGTGTATGAATGTGTGTGTGCGCGTGTGTGTGAGCTCTTTCATTCTTTGGGAAATGGGGGTAATACGATCACTTTGTTTACGTCCATTGAGATGCCTTGCAAATTGGCCGGTTTTCAGCCCCACCGATATGCCTTACCTTCTTTTACAAAAGTTATGTCACAGTCAGCTGCTGGTCTCAACCCATGACACTACCCATCGCCAAACTATCCAACATTGTTACAAGCTTAACAGTACAGTGTAGCACATTGACTTAGTTGTTGAGTTTGTTCTGACGGTGGCATGTTGTCAAGAGTCCTTCCTTAAATCGCTCACAATTTCCTCAGACAAGTTTTTCCAACTTGTAATGCTTTCATTAGCTTTGTTCAATGCTTTTATTTTTTATTTTAACAAAAATAGCTTAGCACACAAGGGAAACACTGTCTTTCTCTAATGCTGATAACTCTTTGTTTTATTTATTTTCAATTCCAAACTTTTTAGGGTATAGTATGAACGAAGCCCTGGGGAGCTCCGGCTCAGTTGAGTCCTTCATTTGCTGTGCAAGAGCTATTTCGAGAGGTGCTGCAAGTTATGGGCTTGCTATTCCGGTTTGCACCATATGTGCCATTGATGGGCTCGGGTTTCGGAAATCCTTTTTTTTTTTTTTTTGCTATGATAATCTGTCGCCGCGTGGTCCACCAGCCGGCTCTGGTGCGGTCTGCTCTGGCACGTCTACTCTGCACTCATGTTTACTKCGAGGTTACAATTACGCCGGGAGTGAGAATACACTGCTTATTATTTGGGGAGAAGAGACTGCTGCTCGTATAATGTAGCCAAACTTTTTGTTGATTTTTTTCAACCCTTCTYTCTTTCTCTTCTCCCGGCCCTTTGGTTGAATCGGATTTAAATCAGATCTAAAWGAAACCATGGGATCTCATTCGAAATCCCTGCACTCTAACAGATGACTCAATACGCTAGAGCTCGGGCTTGGGGCTGCAATTGACGGTGTCTGCCTCTGACTGCCTGCTTCTGTATTTGTTCAGCTTGCGGTATAAGCCTCAGTTAGAGTTTAGAGGCCACTGCTGTTTCAGAGCCCGTTTAGCGGACCGCTGCGATATTTCACGTCTGGAGGATGGGGTGGCCTGACAGTGGACTGTCTGGGGCGTGGATGTGACTGGGGGTTTGGAGACCTTTCTATGGGGTCAGTATCTCAGCCCCCATCCTCCTCTCGCAGGTCATTTAGAAGGATTGGATGACATAACCAAACACTGCAAATCAGCAATTCACCCTGGCCCTTTCCTGCTTTAGTGTTAGTTTGGCTATTTTGAGTCTTTAGGAAGCACATCATGCATCTTGTAATGAAGTTCGTCTGCCATTTAAAATATGCCTTTTTCTCAATATGGTTTTGTGGTTTCATTTCAAGGAAATGGATATCACGTTGTCCTGTAGTAAGACAAGATAGCATTGATGCAACATTGATGCCACATTGATACATTGATCATGGCCATAGTACTAACAAACCTCTTTTCCCTCGACAGGTCTCGTCACAACTACCTCGAGGAAGCTGGACCGAGAACAGCAGGACGAGCACATTCTTGAGGTAAGCACCTTGTTTTGTCTGGTCTACCGCTATCAGAAAGGGGGAAAGAAAAAAACGGTCTACTTTCTTGTCCGCCTGTCTGTGAGCCCTCGTGTTTGTTTGGAGAAGCATCAACAGCATTGCTAATCATCAGAAAGGCCCTCAAGGATGACCTCTTCAGCCAAAACAGACAAAAGTAAGCATTTTAGTTGCCTCTCTAAACTTTAGCCTTGGCTGGCTTTAACCTCCAACCGACGTACTTTGGCCGGGTGCCAAGCGTTGCCAACCAAAACAAGCGGAAGCACAGAGACGCAGCACATAGTTCCACACTAACCGGCAGAAGGGGGTTTGGGTTTTGGATCATGATTCCGCCGGTTGAGATTTCCAGGGGGGAAAATCAGGGTGACTGTGCCTTTGTTCTTCGCCAGTGTACCATCTCGGGATCGAGGGAGGCAAGCCGGGACAGGAAGCGAGCCTTCAAAGCCGGGTTGATGTTTAAACTTGTGGATACTCACTTTCTCGGTCTCTCTTTCTGTCTCTCCCTCCCCCTCTTCATTCCGTTCCCTCTGCCCAACCTAACCAAACCTTTAACACCAGCACATTTCATGCCAAGATCGAGTAACCAGATTGGGCGCTGYTTAATTACCGTTATAGGAGTTAATGCAATTCGAGGTTCATTGGATGCCAATTAATGCCAATGTGTGCCCGCATGCCAGCCACTCYCTGTGTTTTCATACTCAATTTACACAGTGGGACACAYWMATTTTATTCTGGGACTGGAGAGTAAAGATAGTGGGGCAGAGGGGAGGGATCTGTTCTCCAGAGGAAGACATTTTGCTGCCTCTCTTTTTCCCCCTCCCCCTCTCTCATCCACCCTTATGATAAATTAAATGGCCTACTCCTAGATTTGAGTGCCGAGTTGCACAGGCCTCAAGTGAGAGGAAAACTAAATTGAAGCTTGAAACGAAAGCCCTTTAATTTGTTAACCTTTCTAGGACACACGTTCCGCTAGCGGAACCCCTCGACAACATTCCGCTGAAAAGGCAGCGCGGGAAATTCAAAAATATATTTTTGAAATATGTAACTTTCACACATTAAGTCCAATACAGCAAATGAAAGATAAACATCTTGTTAATCTACCCATCGTGTCCGATTTAAAAAATGCTTTACAGCGAAAACACAACATATGATTATGTTAGATCACCGCCAAGTCCAAAAAACACACAGCCATTATCCCAGCCAAAGATAGGAGTCACAAAAAGCAGAAAGAGATAAAATTAAATCACTAACCTTTGATGATCTTCATCAGATGACACTCATAGGACATCATGTTACACAATACATGTATGTTTTGTTCGATAATGTGCATATTTATATCCAAAAATCTCAGTTKACATTGGCGCGTTACGTTCAGTAATGTTTTGCTTCCAAAACATCCGATGATTTTGCAGAGAGCCACATCAATTTACAGAAATACTCATTATAAATGTTGATGAAAATACATGTGTTTTGCATGGAACTTTAGATAAACTTCTCCTTAATGCAACCGCTGTGTCAGATTTCAAAAAAGCTTTACCGAAAAAGCACACCATGCAATAATCTGGGTACAGCGCTCAGAGCCCAAACAAGCCAAAGAGACATCCGCCATGTTGTGGAGTCAACAAAGTCAGAAATAGAATTATAAATATTCACTTACCTTTGATGATCTTCATCAGAATGCACTCTTAGGAATCCCAGTTCCACAATAAATGTTTGATTTGTTCGATAAAGTCCATCATTTATGTCCAAACACCTCCTTTTGTTCTCGCGTTTTGTACACAATCCAAACAGACGACGCGCTGGCAGGTCCAGGCGAAAGTTCAGACGAAAAGTCATATTACAGTTCGTAGAAACATGTCAAACTAAGTATAGAATCAATCTTTAGGATGTTATCATAAATCTTCAATAATGTTCCAACCGGAGAATTCCTTTGTCTTCAGAAATGCAATGGAACGCAAGCTACCTCTCATGTGAATGCGCGTGACCAGCTCATTGCACTCTGCCAGACCTCTGACTCAATCCCCTCTCATTCCCGCCTCCTTTATAGTAGAAGCATCAAACAAGGATCTAAAGATTGTTGACATCTAGTGGAAGCCGTAGGAAGTGCAATATGACCCCATTTCCACTGTATCTTGGCTAGGCAAAGAGTTGAAACACTACAAACCTCAGATTTCCCACTTCCTGGTTGGATTTTTTCTCAGGTTTTTGCCTGCCATATGAGTTCTGTTATACTCACAGACATCATTCAAACAGTTTTAGAAACTTCAGAGTGTTTTCCAACCAAATCTACTAATTATATGCATATTCTAGCTTTTAGGACAGAGTAGCAGGCAGTTAACTCTGGGCACCTTTTTAATCCAAGCTACTCAATACTGCCCCCCTGTCCCAAAGAAGTTTTAAGGACAACAAAGTCAAGGTTTTGAAGTGGCCATCACAAAGACCTGACCTCAGTCCCATAGAAAAGTTGTGGGCAGAACTGAAAAAGCGTGTATGAGCAAGGAGGSTTACAAACCTGAGTCAGTTACACCAGCTTTGTCAGGAGGAATGAGCCAAAATTCACCCAACTTATTGTGGGAAGCTTGTGGAAGGCTACCTGAAACATTTGACCCAAATTAAACAATTTAAAGGCAATGCTACCAAATACTAATTGAGTGTATATAATCTGCTGACCCACTGGGAATGTGATGAAAGAAATTGAAGCTGAAATAAAACATTCTCTCTGCTATTATTCTGACAATTCACATTCTTAAAATAAAGTGGTGATCCTAACTGACCTAAGACAGGGAATATTTACTAGGATTAAACGTCAGGAATTGTGAAAACAGAGTTTAAATTTATTTGGCTAAGGTGTATGTAAACTTCCGACTTCAACTGTATGTATATATATGTGTCTGTATGTATTTGTGTTGTAGTTTTAATGAATGGTTATATAATAACTTTACAGTTAGCTTTCATTTGATCTACTGCTCCACTTCAGTTTGTCCGGAACGGGAGCGAGATAGAAAAAAAAAGAAGCATTTTGACGCAAGTACCTTTTGACCTAAATACTTTAGATGTGGGTAAATGGTAACAGAGCTAAGGTGACGCCTTTCGTCTCAAATGGCACCCTATTCCCTATGTAGTGCACTTCTTTTGACTAAGACCAATAGGGTGCCTTTTGGGACGAAGACCTTTGCTCCTAGCCTGGCCTCCTAGCAGAGTCTGGCTGGTAACCATAGCGACTTCAGAACATGTGGAGCTAGTGAAGTGGGGGGTGGTCGGGGCTGGCTGACTTTGCAGGCCTTGTTTGCACCAGATGCCGGGAGAGGAGTTGGAGTGGAGTGGCTGGGTGGGGAGGGTTATGATGGGGTGAGGGTTGGTAGGTGGTGGTGTGTGTGTGTGTGTGTGTGTGTGTGTGTGTGTGTGTGAGAGCGCCACTGGCAGTGGGAGTGGGGGAGGTCTCTGAATGAGAAAACGGCAGGCTCATCTTGGTGAGTGTGTGTCGGCTTCAGCGGCAGGGTGACAAGCCTGAGAACAGGGAGGGAGGGAGGGAGAGAGAGAGAGAGAGAGGAAACAACAATGGAGATATGTTAGGATATGCTCGCCCAGCCCTGAAAGATAGGCAAGTTGAATGTTCTGGTCATAGGCCTATCTATACACCAACTTCACAAGTTTCTATAGTCTCAGCCACTTTCACGATTAATGCCTGTGTGTCTAAGCACTAACATTTCACTAAATCCGACTTGAGAGTTGGCCCCCATTTGACCAGGGGTTTGTCGCAGACGTGCAACAATGCGCTCCAAGTGTAAACATTTAATTACGAAAAGCCCGAGAACCATTGTGACACTGTCTTGACGTTGTTGTGACTGTCTGTCTGACAGACACAGAGACTGTCCTCTGGTAAAGACTTTGTTTTGAAAGAGTAGGATGTGCTGATGAGCAACTGTCTAGCAGGGCTTGGGAAGCGCGCACGCATGTACACTCACATACACCATCTCTCTCTCTCTCWCACACACACACACACACACACTCTCTCAGAGAGAGCTCTGACAAGGTAAAAATCTGTTGTTCTGCCTCTGAGAAAGGCAGTTAACCCTCCGTGCCCCGTACGTTATTACAGAGTTCAGTTTGTCTTTGTAATTGATGCTCCCGTCTTGTCTCTCCAGTCGCTCGGCATAATTACCATTCAGTCTGCRTCCCAAATGGCACCCTATTCCCTATTTAATGCACTGCTTTTGACCGGAGTCCCAAATGGCCTCCCTATTCCTTATTTAATGCAGTACTTTTGACCAGAGGCCTGTGGGCAACTGGTCGAAAGAAGTGCACTATATCGGGAATAGGATACCATTTGAGATGCACCCACATACAGCAGAGTTCACCTGTTAACGTTAGCCGGGTCCTCGTCTTCAGCTTTTTTCAATCCACTGCTTTGATTTCACAAAGGGAACTGGGAACTGTGGACAAAGAGTGTGTACACAATGGGACTCTATTCCCTGTATAGTGCACTACTTTTGAACAGGACACCTATGGCTCTGGTCAAAAGTAGTGCACTACGTAGATGTAGGGTACCATTTAGGACGCATATAAAATATAATCAGAAACGGGGCCAAATGAACTCATCTGCTCGTAATGGCAATGTTCATTACAGAATATGAGAATACGGGCCAACGCACTGGCAACACTGCTCCCGAGAGGAGCATGCCGCCTCGAACTCGAATGGTCCTCGTCGTACTATTTCATTAATTTTGTTCGGGCAAATAGCTCGGACTGCCTCGGACCGACTAGGCGCGGGGAAACAAAAACACATTATGCCGCTAATCGTCGCTGCTAGTGCCAAATAGAGTGTGACCACCAACCCCCAAAGTGATTTTGCTGTAGCGCTGAGCAGATGGTTTTAAATGACTATTGTTCAGCTATTTTATTTCTGACGCTTTGAGATAGATAGACGAACCCCAGTTCAGTTTCCCAGTTACTCATAACATTTAAGTGTTGTGTTTTGTTTGGATCAGCTAAGCTTATGGCTGGCTGAGTACTTTAAGCTGTCTCGGCTGTGCATTTCATTTGAAAGATTAGACATCATTCAGATATTAAGCCATGCCAAATTAACAAAGTGTTAAAACAGCTGAGTGTTCAAACTACCAAGTGTTCAAACTAACTTATGTCCCTCCGGCAAACTGTAGGCTGTAGGGTTTAATTATTATTTTGGAACTATTTTTAAACAATTGTTTCTCCCCTGGCTTTCCAACGTGGTGAACACGTCATGCCACTGGTGTGTTTTTTTGTTGTTGCCTGGTCTCAGAACAGTTTGTGCCACATGACAATTACCATAGGAATTGGCAAGACTTCACAAACTGATTTGGGACCAGGCTGGAGTTTGATACCTAATAGTTCTATCACTGTGAGGAAGAAAACATCCACATAGATAAAAAGCAGTTTTTCCTCCTTGTGCCTGGTTGGATGGTGATACATGTATCAAGTAAACYCATTTAACGGAATATGCAGTTTTTGGAGCACTAAGGAGACATTGCTCACCAAAGAGACGGGGCCTGCTACATCTCCAAAATAACGACAAGTCTCATTCTTCTGCGGCAGAAAAGCAAAGCGAGTGTGGTCTGTGGACCGTCTTGTTGCGCTTGTCTCAGAGAAAAAGGCAAAACTGTGACTTGCCTCTCGCATTCATTCGAATCCATTCACTGTAAAAACGAACGACTGAAAGGGAAAGAAAGAAGGCAAGGGAACAATTCAATTTCAATAAGCGAGCGAGCGAGTGAATAACAGCCTGTTCCCTTCGCATATTGGTTCCCGGAAGCACAGCGTGGGTCTTTGAATAAGATGACTCGCTAATCTCGGAAGGAATTGCTTCAATTTTGGCAGCCAATTTACTTACTGAGAAGCATTTGTGTGTACAGCAATGAAATGAAGAGGTGGGGGGGGGGGGGGAAGAAAGCGAGTTTACTTTTTACCTCCGCTCTCTTTGATTAATTCAAGGCCTTTGAATAAGGAACGTCCTCAATCAAACGGCGGAGCTCTGGTCATTAGATATTCAAGAGATGCAGAGCCTACTGCTTACACATATGTGCACCATTATTGCCTGGTCCCCCCTTTCCTCTGCGGTATATGCATTGTTTCGCTTAACTGGTTTCAAACATGGCTTTAATTGGAAATGTTTACGTGACAACTCTTCCCAACGTTACATGGGTATATGGAACACAACGTCCGTTCAAAATGTGAAATGTGATGACGTTCTACCGTTGACTGTTGGCCTTGACACTTAATTCCCAGAAATCCTTTGAAGCTTTACATTTCCCTCTTTTCCCTCTAATTCCATATTTTCCCCTATTTTTCAATCGGATTAAAGTCACAGTCAACATAATTCCCATTCTCCCATTCTAATTCCATGTTTTTCCCCCAACTTTTCCCTAATAGATCACCGTCACSGACCACGGGGTTCCCGCCAAATCCACCACGGTCCGCGTCATCGTCAAAGTCCTGGACGAGAACGACAACCGGCCGCAGTTCCTGGAGAAGATCTACAAGATCAAGCTTCCGGAACGGGAGAAACCAGAAAAGGACCGGGCTCTGAAGCGGGATCCCGTGTACCGGGTGATCGCCTCGGACCGTGACGAGGGGGCCAACTCTGAGATCTCGTATTCCATCGAGGAGGGAGATGAGCACGGGAAGTTCTTCATCGAGCCAAAGACGGGTCTGGTGTCGTCCAAGAAGTTCTCCTCTGCCGGGGAGTATGACATCCTCACCGTGAGTAGCCTAGCGCATTTGGATTCGTAGTTTGTATACTCCGGATTTTTCATGAGGAAATTCCTCCGCATCTTATACTGAACAAAAATATAAACGCTACGTGCAACAATTTCAATGATTTCACTGAGTTAACAGTTCAGTCAATTTAAATGCATTCATTAGGTCCTAATCTATGGATTTCACATTACTGGGCAGGGGCGCATCCATGGGAGGGCATAGGCCCACCGACTTGGGAGCCAGGCCCACCCACTTGGGAGCCAGGCCAACCCACTGGGGAGTCAGGCCCAGCCAATCAGAATGAGTTTTCCCCCACAAAAGGGCTTTATTACAGACAGTTTCAACAGATGTCCGGGTGGCTGGTCTCAGATGATCTCGCAGGTGATGAAGCCGGATGTGGAGGTCCTGAGCTGACGTGGTTACACGTGGTCTGCGGTTGTGAGGCCCGTTGGACGTACTGCTAAATTCTCTAAAACGACGTTGGAGGCGGCTTATGGTAGAGAATTGAACATTAACTTCTCTGGCAAAAGCTCTGCAGTCAGCATGCAAATTGCTAGCTCCCTCAAAATGTAGACATCTAYCTGTGGCGTTGTGTTGTGTGACAAAACTGCACATTTAAGAGTGGCCTTTTATTGTACCCAGCGCAATGTGCATCTGTGTAATGATCATGCTGTTTAGTCAGCTCCTTGATATGCCACACCTGTCAGGTGGATGGACTATCTTGGCAAAATAAAAATGCTTACTAACAGGGATGTAAACAAATGTGTGCACAATATTTGAGAGAAATAAGCTTTTTGGGATCTTTTATTTCAGCTCATGAAACATGGGACCAACACTTTACATGTTGCATTTATATTTTTGTTCTGTAAAGTTGGGGAGAAGTCACTTAGGCTTAGGATTTTATTTTGCTTTTAGAGGAATGTCAACGTACATGCTGAGTTATATGACATCTTAAACTAGAGCCAGTGTTTTAGAGAATTACTGGACAAATCATACTTTTACATTTCCAATGTACATGCCAAATTGCATTTGTTGATAACCTTTTGATGCTTAGGATAGTCACAGTATTTTTACGTCGTAGTACTTTTGGGCCAATGTTGCCTGTGATAGATTTATCTCACTTGACAGAATTAGACACATGACACAATAAGCTCCACCAACACCTGTTTAACGGGGAACGCCATGATAACAGGTGTTCTGCTCTGTTGTTGTTTTTCCCCATGTGGGCTGGCTGACCGTTCTTTGACCCCTTTGCCTATTTGTCTCTGTCTCTCACTCTATTTCTTGCTCTCTCTCTCTCTCTCGCCCCCCCCCCCCCCTCCCTGTGTTTTAATTAAAGTATTTAAATTCATGCTTTTAAGTGCTATCCCCCGGGAGTCCAATGCATCTTGTTGTATAATTGTGTTACCCAAATCAATTCAAATCAATTCATTCCCTCTATCAGATCAAAGCGGTGGACAACGGACGCCCCCAGAAGTTGTCCACCTGCCGGCTGCACATCGAGTGGATCCCCAAGCCGAAGGTGGCGGCTGGCTCGCGCCCCCTGGCCTTCGAGGAGCCCCCCTTCTTCTTCTCGGTGATGGAGAGCGACCCCGTGGCGCACATGGTGGGGGTCATCACCACGGAGACGTCGGACACGCCCGTCTGGTTCGAAATCACAGGTGAAGCCTTGACGAGTGGACGCAGGGGTTTTGTTTTAGGTTGTGTGCGGGCGGGTCTGTGCATACGCGCCAGGGTGTGTATTTGTTTAAGTTGAGTGCATTCTAGAAGGAGATTCATCTAGTTTTATAGTCAAGGGAAGACATCCCCGGCATAGATTCTTGTAGCATTCTTCTTAGCACTAACCCTAGCAAGTGGATGTGAGTGTGTAGCCTACAAACCCCAAAACTTACAAACCTATATACATGTTTTTTTCTCCTTTCTCACTGTAATAATTGAATCTCTTATGGGGACTTCTTTGCACGGTGACTGTTAACATCTCTGCTGCATAAACTCTTCCTGACATTTCCTGAAAGTACTTCTCCCCCTCCCGTCTTCTAACCAACGTTTGACTGACACCTTCTCTCTCTTTTTTCTGTGTTCTCTGCTTCTCTGCTGCTCTTCTTTTCTCCTTTGGGAATGTCTCTCTCTCTCTCTCTCTCTCTCTCTCGCTTACTGGATTTGGTTTGTCCAGAAGGAGACATAGAGGAAGTGTTTTACATCGTTCAGATGGCTTGCGACCTCAACTGTACAGCGGAAGGTAGATCTGCCGTAATGGGATCTCTCTACTGTCATTGGCTGTATTAAGTGACCTCTCTAATACCATTGGTTGTATTAAGAGGTCGTTGACTGTGAGGTCGTTGACTGTGATGTCTGTCACGCAGACCCGGGTTCAAATACTATTTGAAATCATTTAAACTACTTTAGCTGTGCTTGTCTGAGCTTGCCTGGCTTAATAGACCAATGGGGTAGTCCCAGCAGTGTAAACCCCGCCCATCTGACACTCCATGCAGGCTAGAGCAAACGCTCAAAGTATTTGAACGATTCCGAATAGTGTTTGAACCCAGTTGTGCTGTCACGTGCCCGTGGTTGAGCTTGTGCATCGTTTCCGTCGTTCTTGTGATCGCGTGACAACAGATTTACATAAACACATATATCGCACATGAACATATGGCTCCATTTTGTGTACGTATGTATTTCATTCGTGGTGTCTTGTGGAATCTATTGACACTTGCAGCTAACTGTATGTGTTTGATGTATACACATCGTACCACTTGCACATATGGTTCCATAAGGAGACTGGAAAGTTAACATAACCACAGGGAAATGTATTCACATTGTTGATGCATAGTGCAGTACACATGTGCTTCTGTATGTATCAACAATAGGGATTGTGTTGCTTATTATATTGATATAAGCAACAGTACGGATAATATACATATTATTATGCATGGATTACATACAATTGATGTATAAGGGCCTCTAGAATAACACCACAGCCAAACAGAACCGTATGCCACTGTTAGCTTACCTAGCTCCAGTGCTGCACCATCGTTTAAACAGGTGATGATAGCCCCACTCATTTCCTGTCCATTTTAATTGTGCGCCCGCCTAACCCTTCCCTCCATCGTTTCCACCAGGTGGGAACTACGACAGCCGCTTTGACGTGGGCAAGGCCAGTGGGACCCTGATCGTGGCGAGGCCCCTCGACGCCGAGCAAAAATCCAATTATAACCTGACAGTGGAGGCAACGGACGGCACACGATTTGTCAGCACCCAGGTAATTGGAACGTTTGTTGATGGCGGTAGAGTTTGTCACGGATCCAATGAGGTGGGATGATTGACTCTTGTGATGGAAAAGGGAAAAGATTATGGAAACATTCACGGGAACGAGATGTTGGGTTTGCATGAGACGGAGAGTTCCTGTTGCGTGTCCAGAGGTTTGGATGGTTTTGGCTGTACAGATCATTGCGAGGCTTGTCACTACGGACAAAAAGAGGATTTGTTTTTGTGTGTTTTCGGAGGAAAGGATTATGGAAACATTTCTGAAATGAAATGGTAGAGCTAAGTTTGCATGAGGGTACCCAGTGCATTCTGTCGTTTTGGATGCTTGTGTTTTCCACGGCTTTATTCTCGCTTAAATAGTGCATAGTCAATCACAAAAAGGTGATTGACTTGTGTGATTGGAGGGAAAGTAATAGATTCTGGAAACATAAACATGGTTCGCATGAGGAGAGGCTTCATTCTGCGTTCATCCGTCGTTAAGCTTTTGTTGTGATTTCTGCACTCTTGCCAAATTTCAATTGGGACTCAGCTTGCCTGACAGCCAGCCAGACAGACGAGGGGGTAAAGCAAGGAGGTGGATCTAGAGTGAGGTCAGAAATTCCGTGCTCCCATCCATCGCCTGTTTTTGATTAGACTCGCGCGTGGGTCAACACCTCACCGGGCGTACTCCAGGTGCTCGCTTTTCCAAACTTTAACCCTAACGTCACGCCATGTGCTTGGCGGACATTCCATCTTCTCTCTGTCCACATCTACCGTCCCGAATGGAATACTATTCACTGTATAGTGCACTTTATAGGGAACACGGTTCCATTTGGGACACAGGCCAAGAGCGTTCGGAACTCTTTCTTGGCAGATCAGCTCCGGGATTCTTCCATTGTCTCATTCCTGAAGGGCTGAGGAGCGAGGGAGGAAGAAAGAGAGGGCGGGAGGAACGGTGCCTGTCTAGCCAGGCGCTTTTTAAAAAGTGTGCATTCCACAGAGCCATGTCTGCAGTTACACCCCTCCTTCCCCCTCGCTGAACCTGCATGGCTTTTCTATCTGCATCGCTCATGAAAGTGCATTGAGTTCTCCTGACAAGACTGAAGACTGAAGAAAAGTGCAGGTCCACACCACATTATTCTATCCAGAGATGAACATTCTCTTGAGGTTAGAAGCGGACAGAGCTGTAAGGGTTTTTATAAAAATCCGCAATTAGTCACCTCCAAYTCATGGCATATTCATAATGATATTGCTATTATGTGATATGTTAAAAGTGAAATTGTTAACATGTTGGCCTTTCTGTTTCCCATCCATAGTCCACACCCGGTTTCAAGGAGTATTTGTTTACTTTCAAAGTGTTTCATTGTGCCTGCCTGGTGACAGGTTTGCTCTTTTGGGACTATCCTATTCGTTCCGTTGCGCCAGGCAGGCTCAATCAAAGTATTTGAAAGAAAACAAACACTATTTCAACCCAGGTCCCTATCCATATCCATAGTCACTGTCTCAGGCCTATGGAACTCCGTAAAAATTCCAAAGGTTCTGTGCCTCTTCTCAAAAGCATTCAGAGATCCGTTGTGGATGAAAAAAAAAAAAAAACTCTACTTGTTGTCTCTGCCTGTGAAATAGAGCCTTTTATCATGCGGCTCTCTGCTCCGCCGAGCCCCTGTCAGCCTGCTGGGTCGGGGCGGCGAGGCGGGCGGCGGTGTTTTCCACAGCCCGCCGGCGGAAGCGTTGGCTAAATGGAGGCTTCAGATCCGTCACAGAGCACCCTATTGTCGTGTGGAGAGGGAGAGAGAGACACACACACACAGGCAAATGCGCGCACACTGATACAAATACATACATGCTTGCATATGTGCACACTCACACACACACACACACACACACACACAGATACAAATACAGTACCAGTCAAAAGTTTAGACACACCTACTCATTCCAGGGTTTTTCTTTATTTTGACTATTTTCWACATTGTAGAATAATAGTGAAGACATCACAACTATAAAATAACACATATGGAATCATGTGGGATGGCGATGGGATGGCGTATCGCCACAGAATGCTGTGGTTGCCATGCTGGTTAAGTTTGCCCTAAATTCTAAATAAATCACTAACAGCGTCACCAGCAAAGCACCCCCACACCATCACATCTCCTCCTCCATGCTTCACGGTGGGAACCACACATGCGGAGATAATCCGTTCACCTACTCTACGTCTCACAAAGACACGGCGGTTGGAACCAAAAATCTCATTCTGACTCATCAGACCAAAGGACAGATTTCCACTGCTCTAATGTCCATTGCTCATATTTCTTGGCCCAAGCAAGTCTCTTCTTCTTATTGGTGTCCTTTAGTAGTGGTTTCTTTGCAGCAATTCGACCACGAAGGCCTGATTCATGCAGTCTCCTTTGAACAGTTGATGTTGAGATGTGTCTGTTACTTGAAYTCTGTGAGGCATTTATTTGGGCTGCAATTTCTGAGGCTAGTAACTCTAATGAACGTATCCTCTGCAGCAGAGGTAMCTCTGGGTCTTCCTTTCCTGTGGCGGTCCTCTATAGAGCCAGTTTCMTCATAGTGCTTGATGGTTTTGGCAACTGCGTTTGAAGAAACTTTCTATGTTCTTGACATTTTCCGCATTGACTAACCTTGATGTCATAAAGTAATGATGAACTGTCGTTTCTCTTTGCATATTTGAGCTGTTCTTGCCATAATATGGACTTGGTCTTTTACCAAATAGGGCTATCTTCTGTATACAACCTCTACCTTTTCACAACACAACTGATTGGCTCAAATGCATTAAGAAGGAAAGAAATTAATCACAAATTAACTTTTGACAAGGCACACCTGTTAATTGAAATGCATTCCAGGTGACTACCTCATGAAGCTGGTTGAGAGAATGCCAAGAGTGTGCAAAGCTGTCATCAAGGCAAAGGGTGGCTTCTTTTTTGATTTGTTTAACACTTTTTAGTTACTACATGATTCCATGTGTGTTATTCATATTTGTGATGTCTTCACTAGTATTCTACAATGTAGAAAAATAGTAAAAATAAAGAAAAACCCTTGAATGAGTAGGTGTGTCCAAACTTTGACTGGTACTGTACATGCTTACATATGCACACACACACACACACACACACACACTCTCATGATCTTCGAGGAAAATTTACTTCAGCAGACACCTCCTCCATTATCCTCTATCCCAGTCCATACAGTGACTTATTAATCAGATTTAGTCAAGTTTAGAAGACACGTCCGTCTTGCCGCAAAACGAGGAAATATCAGGTATCGCTGATTCCCTGATCAGTTATTTCCTCGGCCAGAGAGGGAGTGAGTCTCAAATGGCACCCTATTCCTATATAGTGCATAGTCCATAGGGTCTTTGTCAAAAAGTAGTGCATTTTATAGGAAAAAGGCCTGCATTTTGGACATAGTCATGTTTTTGACCAGTGGGACGGCGGTACAAAGGGGGGAAATGACATAACACAATTAGTCACGGCGCTGACAGTGTTCAAAGGCTCGGGGGTGCCCCGTTTTTCAAGTCACCCCTTGTTACCGCGAGGGGTGTGTGAAGGCCTTTGTAGAGCCGAACCCTCTTAGTTAGACATCAGAGGAAATCAGTGGCAGGCCGCTGGTGAGCCACATACAGGGAATATGGGTCGTGGTGGGGGGGGGGGGGGGGGGGTTGGCCGCTTTAGGGGTGTCTGTGTGTGGTGTGTGAGGGAGATGGGGGAGAGGGGGGGGGGGGCGGGAGGGAGGGGGGGGGGGGGGGGGGGGAGGGGGGGGGGGGTGCGGGGGTGGTGGAGGGGGGGGGGAGCGGAGCGCATATACTTTCTGTGTTTGTGTTTTCTGCACATTCTCAACAGAATATGAATCGGGTCAATTGGACGTTCACCCGTTTTCCGTAGTTTCGACAACCTTTCGCTCTCCGCTGGTCATATTAGTAGCAAAAACAAAGTATCTGTGCCCGTCAACACTTTTGCCGCTGTACTCACACACAACAGACAGGTAGCGAGAAGGAAGTGAATCTAGGCCACACTGGACCAACAGAAAAAAATGTATCTGTTTGACAATCTATTATTTGACAAACTGTTTTTCAACCGCAAGCTCTGTTGATTTAAATTATGTAAGATAATCAGGTTTAACCATTTTGTTTAATCTTCAGAAGGGATTTTGAAATACTTCAATATATTGTCCCTCAGGATTTGTCTGCTTTATTACGTTCAATATTCTGTTTCAGCTTTTTAAAGATTGGAGATGAGTCAATGGAGATTACAGAGTAATTGACTTTGTGGATAACCCCCAAATAAGACCTACTTTTGTGAAGTTGCTTGTAAACCGAGGGGAAGAAAAAAAACAACAGAACATGCCAAACAACAAATTAAAGATACAAAGGGATGTTTTGGGTACTTTATTTTCTGTGACGGAGGTGTGCTGTTTAGCCTGTGGCCGGGAGTATGCCGTTCGTTTCGTCGAAACGGAACACACACACAAAGTTTCACTTATCTTCTCCTTCAAATCAAAGTCATGTGGTGTCTGCCTCTGCCAGACTAGCTGGCCTATTTTCTTTCCTTCTTCCTCTCTCCTCCCTTCTTCCTCTCTCCAAGGAATGCGTTTGTTTGTTTTCTTGTTTTCTCCCTCTTTCTTTCTTTCTCTCTCCCTCTTCTCTCTTTCTGTTTCTATCAGTCTTTCTCGCTCTGTTTCTATCAATCTAGCCATCTCTCAATTCCCCTTCTCTCTCTCCCTCTCTGTTCCCTTCCATATTTGAGGTTCTCAGTCCCACCATGCACCGATCATTATTATTCTTTATTCTGTTGAGGGAGACTAAAGCCTAAACAAGAAACACTGAACCTTTGTTGGCTGTGTTTGAATCCTATTTTGAGAAGCATGTAGCTACAGGTTGGACCGTGCCAACATCCCGGACCCAAAAACCTGCCACCTGGCAGGGGGGCATCATAGCCCGCCTCACCTGGACATGGCGCCCGCTGRGGGCGGTGCCGTTCTTCTGCCTCACGTGTACCATGTTGAACGCCGCGCACGGGTCTGCATTAGAGGTCTGTGTGGGGAGGTGTGATCTCTCTCTCTCTTTTTTTCCCCTTATCTGGCACCATTTTCCCTTTTTGTCCCTCTCGGAAGTTGCTGGCTGGCTCTCGCTCCCGGTGTTGTTTGTTGTGCGGTTGTGGTTTGACCTAGGCTTATATGCCTGCCAGCTGCCTAGCTGACCTGTTCCTAGTTCTTTGACTGGCTAAGTGACACCATAGTGAAGTAAAGTGTTTCTGTGTGGTGTTCTGTTATGTGGGAGTCTGTCTGTCTTTCTGTCCGTCTTCTCTCTAGCTCTCTCTTTCCTGTCTGCCTGCCTATACCTACCTACCAACCTGCCTGTCTCTCTGTTTGCCTGCCTCTCGTTCCAAAGTGGAGCCTCTCTCTCTCTCTGTGGGGTCAGCTGATCCGAGGCAGGGGCGGAGCAACATTCCATCCTGGGCACCTCATCGGCAGGGAGCGGTGGCAGCCCAGGCAGGCCGCCCCCTTCCATTCCTTTCCCCTGCCTCCTTGCCAGCCCCCCATGCCATCCTCCTGCTCTGCAGTAGTGCTTCAGGCTGTTCTGTCCACAATCTTCCTCAGCTCCCGTTTGTTTTCATTTTCCATCTTTCTCTCTCTTTCACTTTCCATATTTGTCTTGCATGCTTCTCTCTGTCTGTCTCATTCCTCTCTTTCTCTCTCACTGTTGCTGTCTGTTTTCCCATCTATCGGTTTTCGTTCTCTTGGGAACCATCTGTTCCCCTCTTTCTTCATATTTGAGTTATTTCTTGTTAACAAACTATAGTTTTGGCAAGTCGGTTAGGACATCTACTTTGTGCATGACACAAGTCATTTTTCCAACAATTGTTTACAGACAGATGATTTTACTTATAATTCACTGTATCACAATTCCAGTGGGTGAGAAGTTTACATACACTATGTTGACTGTGCCTTTAAACAGCTTGGAAGATTCTAGAAAATGATGTCATTTAGAAGCTTCTGATATGCTAATTGACATAATTTGAGTCAATTGGAGGTGTACCTGTGGATGTATTTCAAGGCCTACCTTCAAACTCAGTGCCTCTTTGCTTGACATCATGGGAAAATCAAAAGAAATCAGCCAAGACCTCAGAAAAAAATTGTAGACCTCCACAAGTCTGGTTCATCCTTGGGAGCAATTTCCAAACGCCTGAAGGTACCACGTTCATCTGTACAAACAATTGTACGCAAGTAAAAACACCATGGGACCACGCAGCCGTCATACCGCTCAGGAAGGAGACGCAGTCTGTCCCCTAGAGATGAACATACTTTGGTGCGCAAATCAATCCCAGAACAACAGCAAAGGACCTTGTGAAGATGCTGGAGGAAACAGGTACCATAGTATCTATATCCACAGTAAAGCGAGTTCTATATCGACAGAACCGGAAAGGTCGCTCAGCAAGGAAGAAGCCACTGCTCCAAAACCGCCATTAAAAAAGCCAGACTGCGGTTTGCAACTGCACATGGGGACAAAGATCGTACTTTTTGGAGAAATGTCCTCTGGTCTGATGAAACAAAAATACAACTGTTGGGCCATAATGACCATCATTATGTTTGGAGGAAAAAGGGGGATGCTTGCAAGCCGATGAACACCATCCCAACCGTGAAGCACAGGGGTGGCAGCATCATGTTATGGGGGTGCTTTGCTGCAGGAGGGACTGGTGCACTTCACAAAATAGATGGCATCATGAGGAAAGAAAATTATGTGGATATATTGAAGCAACATCTCAAGACATCAGTCAGGAAGTTATAGCTTGGTCGCAAATGGTTCTTCCAAATGGACAATGACCCCAAGCATACTTCCAAAGTTGTGGCAAAATGGCTTAAGGACAACAAAGTCAAGGTATTGGAGTGGCCATCACAAAGCCCTGACCTCAATCCCATAAAAAAATGTGTGGGCAGAACTGAAAAAGTGTGTGCGAGCAAGGATGCTTACAAACCTGACTCAGTTACACCAGCTCTGTCAGGAGGAATGGGCCAAAATTCACCCAACTTATTGTCGGAAGCTTGTGGAAGGCTACCCGAAATGTTTGACCCAAGTTAAACAATTTAAAGGCAATGCTACCAAATACTATTTGAGTGTATGTAAACTTCTGACCCACTGGGAATGTGATGAAAGAAATAAAAGATGAAATAAAACATTCTCTCTACTATTATTCTGACATTTCACATTCTTAAAATAAAGTGGTGATCCTAACTGACCTAAGACACGGAATATTTACCAGGATTAAATGTCAGGAATTGTGAAAAACTGAGTTTAAATGTATTTGGCTAAGGTGTATGTAAACTTCCGACTTCAACTGTATATCTTTCTCTTCATCCTTCAATCTCTTCATCTGTCATATATCTCCATTCGCCGTCTCAGTCCCAATCTCGTTGCCTCGAGTCCCTCAGGAAGGCATCGAGAGAGAGAGAAAGATGCCGTCTTTTCAACCGCCAGTCACACTGCATCATTCAGATTCAGGGGTAATGCCCCTTTGAAGTGTCTTGAAGAGGCTATATGTTTTCCTCCCTGAATGTGTGTTTTTCGAAAATAGACAGATGGATGGATGATAGTGGACATTCGTCTTTTGCTCTGTCTGGTCCCCCCTCCCCCCCCCCCCTTCCTGTAGACTCAGATGGTGGACGGTTGGGGCGGATAGGAGCGGACACTCGTCTGGGTTTTCTTTTTCGATAGCTTTTTCCCAGGCCCAGCCGCTTGTGAAGGTCCCTCCTTTTACTCGCTGCGCTATCTGCCACCGTCCAGATTGAAACGCATTGTGTAGGGGCTCAAGTCGCGTTGGTGTGGGGTGTGTGTGTGTGTGTGAACTGGATCGCACAAGCCCCAGGGACCTTAGGCAGTGTGACGTCTGGCGTGACATGAAACGATGCGCCTAGAGAGAGAGAGACTGGTGGGCTGCCAAGAGGGTCCGATCCATAACACAAACCCCACTGGGGACCCCTTTAGGGTCACACCGAGGACAGTTTCAAGAAGTATCTAGACAGGGCCGTGCACAGATCTTTAGGTTCTCAAAAAATAACTTTCTCAACTCAAAATTCATACCAAATGTCTCTCTAGCCAAAATGTCTAAATGTATAGGCCTATTTATTTTCTAAGACAACAGCCAACATCACATATTGTAAGCAAGCTAATGCCAGACGACGAGAGATGATTGACATTGGGAAAAGAGTGTCTTC
Source organism: Salvelinus sp. IW2-2015 (assembly GCF_002910315.2). NCBI lineage: Eukaryota > Metazoa > Chordata > Actinopteri > Salmoniformes > Salmonidae > Salvelinus > Salvelinus sp. IW2-2015. Next base: position 45,764,687 of record NC_036853.1, read on the forward strand.
TCGGCCGATCAGAGCGAATGATGATGTAAATATGCTAGCTAGTTAGCTATGCTGTTGAAACCAACTCGTTTTTTACTTGATGTGAGTTTGTTCTGCTGCTGACATCTGCCTGTTACTAAGAAGCAGTCAAGTTTGCCCCGTTCTTTGTCCCTAACATTGAGGGAGACACATATGACAGATGCAGCTCTAAAGTAGCCTCCTACCAGTATTCAAGTCTCCCCGTCCTGCGCCCGCAGCCACTGCATGCAAGTCAGAGGAGTGAGCTCTTCGGGCTGAGCAGGGGGGACATTTCTGAGATTCAAGAGCTTATGAAATCTGCTCGTTTGATGAACACGTCATTTCATTTTTAAATAAAATGAAAAGTGAATCTAAATTTAAAATGAAAAGTACTTGATAGGAGGGCAAAAGGGCAGGTGCTCGGGCACTGGTTGAGCCCTATCTGTGGACGTGCCTGCATCTAGATAACAGCCAGTTCCTTACGAAACTGTATGAGAGAGAAAGCGAGAGGGGTAGATTAGAGATACAACTGTGCAGTTGCAATGTACAGTACACAACGGTATACAATTCTACTTGGACTGAGAATAATATCCATCAGAAGCTAACTTTCATCCAATCCACTAGCAGACTGATACAACTCTTGACTGTTAGCATACCGCTAACATTAGAGACTGCCAGCTCTGAAGCTAAAGCACTGCCTAACTAGTATGTAACCTAGCCAATAGCTGTACTACCCAATGCTTGCATCTGTGAACTCAGCCAGCCCTGCCAACCTCACAGCACACGACAGATTGTGAATGTTATCGCACCCGTCAGATWAGGCTATATTTGTCTCCTGCACTCTGCTGGCAGTGCTTTCTATGCTCTCATTGCTGTCAAGAGGTACCGACGGACATTTTTGACGTCGTGGAAGAGCTGAGGTTCTGGCAGTGAGAGAGTCGCCTATTTCTGTCCTCTTGAGTACGATTCATACTGTAGGCCTGAACGACCGACATCGCTCGTCCTAATATTTCTGTATTTCTTAATTCCTTTCTTTTACTTTTAGATTTGTGTGTGTGTTGTTAGATATTACTGCCCTGTTGGAGCTAAGAACACACGCATTTCAGCGACACCCGCAATAACATCTGCTAAATATGTGCATGTGACCTTTGATTTGATCAGTATCGCCTCAAATATTTTGTTTTCACATTGTCTTTTATAGCACGACTTCCAACGCCTCTGGTGGATGTGCAACCAGGCCAGCCCAGTATGGCTCAGCTCGGCTTGACCCGATATAGTGGGATTCAGGTGTATGAGTTCCAGCTGGATGTGTGTTATTCCCATGTGGGACACTGCCCCCTGGTGGCTGGCATCCAGGGGTGTCTAATCTGTGTTTTCCTTTGTTCTGCCGTGGAAAAGCCCCCGCCGGGCCGGCTACCGCCACAGCCATTCCGTCGGCTTGTCCTAATCCCTTGTCGGAAGTCCAGTAGACGAGTGGCTGATGTTGATAAAACAAGACTCGATGGAATTTTACAGTTTAGGGACCAGGGATGTGATGCTTTGYATGAAATGGGGAGATGACTTTCACATTGCCAATTGTGGTATTATGGCAAAAGGTCTGTCTTTGTATGGAAAATGTATTTGTATGATGCTGTGTGATGGAAATACACAATGGCACTTTTATCAGAGGTGTATGCATAAATGTACAGTGCATTTGGAAAGTATTCAGACCCCTTGACTTTTCCCACATTTTGTTAAGTTGCAGCCTTATTCTAAAATTGATGAAATTGTTTTTTCCCCTCATCAATCTGCACACAATACACCATGATGACAAAGCAAAAACATCATCAAGGATCTCTCTGTACTTTGCTCTGTTCATCTTTCCCTCGATCCTGACTAGTCTCAGTCCCTGCCGCTGAAAAACATCCCCACAACATGATCCTGCCACTACCATGCTTCACCATAGGGATGGTGCCAGGTTTCCTCCAGACGTGACACTTGGCATTCATGCCAAAGTCTTCAATCTTGTTTTCATCAAACCAGAGAATCTTGTTTCTCATGGTCTGATAGTCTTTAGGTGTCCTTTGGCAAACTCCAAGCGAGCTGTCATGTGCATTTTACTGAGGAGTGGCTTCTGTTTGGCCACTCTACTATAAAAGCCTGATTGGTGGAGTGCTGCAGAGATGGTTGTCTTTCTGAAAGGTTCTCCCATCTCCACAGAGGAACTCTGTAGCTCTGTCAGAGTGACCACCGGGTTCTTGTTCACYTCCCTGACCAAGGCCCTTCTCCCCCAATTGCTCAGTTTGGCCGGGCGACCAGCTCTAGGAAGAGTTTTGGAGAATCCAAACTTCTTCCATTTAAAAATTAGGAAGACTACTGTGTTCTTGGGGACCTTCGATGCTGCAGAATATTTTTGATACCCTTCCCCAGATTTGTGCCTCGACAAAATCCTGTCTCTGAGCTCTACGGAAAATTCCTTCACCCTCATGGCTTGGTTTTTGCTCTGACATGCACTGTAAACTGTGGGACCTTATATAGACAGGTGTTTGCCTTTCCAAATGTTGTCCAATCAATTGAATTTACCACAGGTGGACTCCAATCAAGTTGTAGAAACATCTCAAGGATGATCAATGGAAACAGGATGCACCTGAGCTCAATTTCGAGTCTCATAGCAAAGGGCCTGAAATACTTAGAATAAGGCTGTAACCCAACAAAATGTTGAAAAAGTCAAGGGGCCTGAATACTTTTCGACTGCACTGTATTAAAAAAAAAGTGTACCTCAATGTATTAGCAGATGTGTTTTCTTCATAATCAATCTTCCACCTTGAACTATGAAACCCGCGTTGTTGGTGTGATAAATAGTTGGTGAACCGTTTGAATCTGCAATATATTTCTAAATGCATTTCTGATGCATTTCTGCAAACTGATGGCTTACTTTGATGTCATTTATCAACTTTGATGTCACCTGTAACTTTCTCACCACCTCTTTAACACTCCCTCAATGCTCCCTCAACACGTCTTCATTTGAATGCATTAAGAAATCGATGTGGGATAACCCTGTTTTCCTTGTCAGCGGTGCCAAGTGGCCATCGGGGGAAAATATATATATTAAGGCATTATATGTATTGATGTGGTCTGTATCTACACGGACACTGCTCATTACTTGATGGATGGATGGAAAGGGATGTAGGGAGGGGAAGAGGGAGTCGGGAAGGGAGAAAGAGGGAGGGAGAGATGGACAGAGGGAAGTAGAGAATGWAAAGGGCACTTTTAGGAATGGAGAAAGAGAGAGAGAGTGAGTGAAGGATGGAGACAGAGAAACAATGACTGAGAGACAGTAAAAAGTCAACAACACCATACATTACTCTCAGATTGACCCTGACTCAAATATTCACCACACTGACATCCACCGTCCCTCTCCCCTCCTCCCACCAGGTGCTGATCCGTGTCATCGACACCAACAACCACCGGCCCCAGTTCTCCCAGCCGCGCTACGAGGTGTTGTGGCCGAGAACACGCCGCCAGAGACCGAGGTGCTCCGGATCAGCGCCGCGGACGAAGACGATAAGAACAAGTTGACCTTTACCCTCTTGAGCAGCACCGACCCTTCAGCCTGAAGAAGTTCCGTCTGGACCCGGGCACCGGCGCCCTCTACACGGCCGAGCGGCTGGACACGAGACCATGCGGCGCCACACACTCACAGTCATGGTACGGATGTTACGGATTTCCTAGAATCTACCTATTTAATAATGTGTGTTATTATTCTGCCGTCTGAGCGGAGTGTGCTGTAAGACCTTGCTAGAGCTCTGGTCAAAGTAGGTCAAAGGGGTGTGGTGCTCAGACAATGAACACGTGCACTGTACACCCTGAACAAACCCGCCCAGCCAATCGGACACACGTCGTTATATCAACACCATATTACCATAGAAACAGAGCAGGTAAAAGGAACGTCGGTGTTCTATCAGCATATTGAGAAAGGTTTGATTGTTACTCTCTCAATGGAGAAAGTGGCTCACAGAGGTTTCAGACCACTCACTCCTACTCAGCCATTGTATGTAGCAGTCTCAATAAGTGTTCTGATAGCATATTGAGACAGGTTTAGTTTGGTCCTCTCCATTGAGAGAGTACTAGCATTTTAAGAACATTCTCCCCTATTCAGCCACTGTGTGTGTGTCTCTCACAATCAGCCACTCTCCAATTCCAACAGATGGGCAGTCAGCCTGTGTTGATTAGTTGTTTGTTTGCTGGTATTTGCCATTTGAAACGAACCATGCAGCACCCATCCAAAGTGAATCCTCTCCCCATTCATTGTTTACTTGTTTGGATCACTGGGAATTGAGACAAATGAAGAAAAATTGTTACTTTGATGTTTTTTTGTTATTTGTGTAATTTGATTTGTTTGTTGTTTTAACACAGTTACTGTTGAGGGAAAGAAGAGTTTTCTTCAGATTGTATTACATCTCATTCATTCTCTCTTTCTCTGTCTCCCCATCTCTCTCCGCCTCTGTCCTATTCCTTTCTCTGCGTCTCTCTCGCTCTCTCTGTCTCGTTCTCTCTCTCTCCCCCCTCCCCAGGTACGTGACCAGGACATCCCCGTCAAGAGGAACCTGGTGCGCGTCATCGTGGACGTGGAGGACACCAACGACAACGCGCCGTGGTTCGCGGGCTCGCCCTACTCCGGGCGCGTCTTCGAGTCGGCCGCCTTGGGCTCGGCAGTCCTCCAGGTCACCGCCCTGGACAAAGACAAGGGAMRGAATGCAGAGATCATCTACAGCATCGAGTCAGGTAGGCTAACAGCTCCACAGGCGCACTAGACTACATTCTCAGGAGTAGCATGAATTTGCTCCTAGATGCTGATCTTGGGTCATTTTTGCATTTTCTACACTAATGGTTAAGGTTAGGATTTGAGGAGGGGAAGCTGATCCTAGATCTGTACTTAGGGGAAACGTTCTTAACATGTCAGCCATACTGGAATTCGCTAGCCTCTGGCTGGTCATGGTAGAGGCATGCATAGCAGCCCAGTTAGTGCTACCAACGCAAGGGGCCTGGGGAAAATGTATGCAGGGCATCCAGAGGTCCCCTGGCCACTCACCCTCGGTCATGAATGAAATACTTCACACAAAGTAGGAGGACTTTGACGACTTTGTCAGAGGATCTCCAAACGTGGGAGTTCGGCCGATGCCCCCTCTGAATTTCCCACCATTGTTTTCCCTGTAAATAAGCTGTGTTTTGGGAGAGGGTCGGGCATGTAGTCGTTGGCTGGTTTCTTTGTTTAGGATGTACATTTTTCAGATAGTTGAGATGACTCAAGCTAATTGTAATGTGTCTTGCCGGAGAATGAGTCAGGTTTTCAAATCAGAGGGGGACTGGTGTAGAACACAGAGCGGCCATGTCCATCGGTTGTGGATTAGTTTGAGTGTAGGAGGGGAAATGAGCATTTAATTTCATTAGAGTAATTGGAAAGTGTGCACAATTAGGCAATCTTCATGAATCCTTATCGAGAGCCATGGCCATTTGGGGGTGAGGGAGTGAAGGGGGAGTGAAGGGGGTCATGTCTAGAATGAAGGGGGGGGGGTTCTACTGCTATTAGCCCAAACAAAAGCATTGAATAACAGATTCACTGCATGTAACAATAGATAGTCCCTCCCAAAAAAATCTAAAGGAAGTTTGTTCTAAAGTGTGTATCCTATACCCTGGAAGATATAGGATATGTATCTAACCCCTTACTTTTGGCTCTAAACAGTCTCCATTTATACTCAGCTGCGACATCGGTGGATGCAGTGGATTGAGATGCATCCACTGCAAAAAAATCGTACCTCTAGCTTAAACTTTTTATTATGCTAATTCAATTTCCTAGAGGGCGCGAACATTGCCTAGTTAATTAAATTTACGGTAATCAAGAAGCCTAAAATTACACCCTGGTTTTAATGTTTGAGGCACACAGTGCAGGCTGGAATGAAAACCAATGCCATAGCAACCACATTAATAAATCTGTTTGTGTTCTTTTTTTTGGAACAGGAAATGTTGCAAACTCATTTGCCATTGATCCGGTGCTGGGCACTGTTACCGTGGCCAAGGAGCTGGACCGAAGCAGCAAGAACCAGTTTGAACTAGCTGTGAAGGCAACCGACAAAGGAACGCCCTCGCTGACTGCCACGGCCACCGTCCACATCGCTGTCACCGTGTCGGACAATGCCRCCCCCAGATTCACTGAGAAGGAGTTCTCTGGAGAGGTCAGCGAACTGGCCCTCCCCGGCAGTTTTGTGACCATGATCTCAGCAACCAGCCAGTCCTCTGTGTTCTACCAAATCAAAGGTGGAAACACTGACGGCACATTTGATGTAAACCCAAACTCCGGTGTGGTTGTAACTTCAAGGGCTTTGGACTATGAAATGACCCCTGAGTACAGACTTACCATCCAGGGAACCAACATGGCAGGTCTTGCTAGCAACACCACTCTGCTGATTCACCTGAAGGACGAGAATGATAATGCCCCCATCTTCCTCCAGCCAGAGTTCACAGGCATGATTAGCGAATCGGCTCCCGTCAACAGTGTGGTCTTGACCAGAGAAAACACCCCGCTGGTCATCCGCGCCTCGGAYGCTGACCGCGATGCCAACGCCATKCTGGTCTATCAGATCGTCGAGCCGTTCGCCCACAACTACTTTGCTATCGATTCGAGTACGGGAGCTATTAGAATGACAACCACTCTGGATTTTGAACAAAGGAGTGTGTTCCGCTTCACCATTCAGGTCCATGACCTCGGAATGCCGCGTCTGTTCGCCGAGACAGCCGCCAACGTGACCGTCGAAGTCATCGACGTCAACGACTGCTCGCCGCAGTTCAGCCAGGAGCTCTATGAGACATCAGTGATCGTGCCGACTTACAAAGGTGTCGAGGTAATCAAAGTCAAAGCATCAGACGCCGACTCCGGACCAAACTCCAAACTCTTCTTCTCCATCTCAGAGGGGAATATCGGGGAGAAATTCAAGATGGATCCCAACACAGGCATCATCACTATCCAGAACGTCACCCAGCTAAGAAGCAGGTACGAGCTGAGGGTGAGGGTCTCGGACGGCAGGTTCGCCAACACAGCGTCGGTAAAGATCAACATCCGTGAGAACAAGGAGAGCAGCCTGAAGTTCACTAGGGACTCCTACAAGGCTTACGTCAAAGAGAACTCCTCTGAGAAGAAAACATTAGCGGTCATTGCCTCTGTGGGGAACCACGTCAACGAACCCCTCTTCTACACCATCCTGAACCCAGACAAGAGGTTCCAAATTAGCCGCACTTCTGGAGTGCTCTCCACCACAGGGATACCTTTCGATCGTGAGGCGCAGGACATGTTCGACATCGTCGTGGAGGTGACCAGGAAGGACGCTTCCTCCGAAGTGGCCCACGTTCTGGTGATGGTGACCRTAGAAGATGTGAACGACAACCAGCCCATGTTTGTCAACCTGCCCTATCAAGCCTTGGTCCAAGTGGACGCAGAGGAGGGTCAGGCCATCCACCAGGTGACAGCGGTGGACGGGGACATGGGTCAAAACTCAGAAATCCATTACCACCTGAAAGAACACAACAAGCACTTCCAGATAAGCCCCTTGGGAGAAATCTCCCTCAAAAAGCAGTTAGACAAAGACTCCCTCAACAGTGAGTTCGTCATCAACGTTGTGGCCAAAGATGCAGGAGAACCAGCCCTCTCGGCAGAAGTGGAAGTGCCCATAACTATAGTAAACAAAGCCATGCCAGTGTTTGAGAAGCCATTCTACAGCATCGAAATCCCTGAAAATATCCAGTTACACACACCTGTAGTTCACGTCCAGGCTACTGACTCTGAAGGCCCCAAGATAGTATACACCATCTCTGAGGGAGATGCCTTCAGTCAGTTTTCCATCAATTTCAACACAGGTGTCATTCATGTAATCCAACCTCTGGATTTTGAGACCCACCCCGCTTATAAATTGAGTGTCAGAGCCACAGACTCACTAACTGGGGCCCACGCTGATGTCTTTGTCGATATCATTCTGGAAGATGTCAACGATAATCCCCCTGTCTTCCAACTAAAGTCCTACAACGCAAGTGTTTCTGAAGCTTCTTTCATCGGCACGGCAGTTTTGCAAGTCGCCGCCACAGACCCTGACACTGGCAACAACAAAGTGCTYTTCTACCAGCTAGTTGAGGACAAGGAAAAGAGCTCAGACTACTTCAGCATTGACCGTGACTCAGGAATCATCTGGACTGCTCGCATGCTCGACCAGGAGGAAAAGCAGCAACACAAGCTGACTGTCCGCGCTGTGGACGGAGGAGTGCCTGCCCTCTCCAGCGATGTCACTGTGACCGTAGATGTCACTGACCTGAATGACAATGCTCCGATGTTCACTGAGAGCTCTTACAAAGCCACGGTCAGYGAATTGGCCCCCCGCGGTCACTTCGTCACCCATGTCCAGGCGTCCGACGCCGACAGCTCAGACGCCGGGAGGCTTGAGTTCTCCATCCTGTCTGGCAATAAGGACCAGAACTTTGCCATGGATAAAAATACTGGGACCATCGTCATCTCCAACCACCGTAAGCTACAGATGGAGCCACTGTACAACCTCAACGTGTCCGTGTCAGACGGTGTATTCAGGAACTCGGCCGTGGTCAAAGTCACAGTCAACGGTGCCAACTTCCACAACCCCACTTTCCCCCAGCTCGACTATGTGGTTGAACTCACTGAGAACTCGCCGGTCGGCACGTTAGTGGCGGAGGCCAAAGCCACAGATGAAGACGCTGGCACATACGGGCGCCTAACTTACCACATTGTCAACGATTTTGCCAAGGACAAGTTCTCAGTCAATGAAAATGGAGAGATATTCACCCTTGAGATCCTAGACCGCGAGAACGCCATTGAGAAGGTCATCCCCATATCGCTCATGGCAAAGGACGGTGGCGGAAAAGTAGGCTTCTGCATTATTAATGTGATTTTGACAGATATCAATGACAATGCCCCACAATTCAGGGCAGTTGAGTACAAAGCCAATGTTGCATCGGATGTTCCCAGAGGAACTACCGTGGTAAAAATTGCCGCGTCAGACATGGACGAGGGAAGCAACGCCGACATCGCTTACACCATCGAAGCCGACATGGAAAACGTGGAAGAGAACTTTGAAATCCATCCCTTCAGTGGAGTCATTGTCACCAAAGAGAGCCTCATCGGACTTGAGAACGACCTCTACGCTTTCTACGTTAGGGCAAAGGATGCTGGGAGTCCTTCCAAGCAATCCGTCGTTCGCGTTTACATCAGGATAGTGGCCCCTGAGGTACCGATCCCCAAGTTCGCAGAGCCACACTACCGGTTCACCATCGCCGAAGACATGCCCATCGGCACGGATATTGACGTCATCCAGGCGGAGAGTGAAGAACCGGTGTTCTACAGCCTAGTGAAGGGCAACACCCCGGAGAGTAACCATGATGAGGTCTTCGTGGTGGATCGGGACACCGGGGCCCTGAAGCTGGAGAAGAGTATGGACCACGAGACCACCAAGTGGTACCAGCTCACGTTGCAAGCCCAGAGCCAACAGGAGGGCTACGAAACGGTGGCATCTGTCGACGTCAACATCCAGGTCAAGGACCTCAACGACAACAAGCCTGTGTTTGAGTCAGACCCATATGAGGCGGTCGTGGTGGAGAACCTTCCAGATGGCACGCCGGTGATCCAGGTCAAAGCCACCGACCAGGACTCAGGCACCAATGGTCAAGTGATCTACAGCCTGGACCCCAAACAAACCTCAGCTGAGATCTCGGAGCTGTTTGCCGTCAATAGTGAGACAGGCTGGGTGACGACATTGAAAGAGCTCGACCGTGAGAAGACCAACAAGTACACCATTGCCATGCTGGCCACCGACCGCGGAGACAAGGTGCAGCTGGTGACCAGCACCACCGTGGAGGTCACCGTGGCCGACGTCAACGATAACCCACCGCGCTTCACCGCCGAGATCTACAAGGGCACGGTGAGCGAAGACGACCTTCCGCCCAGCGGAGTCATTGCCATCCTGAGCACCACGGACGCCGACACGGAGGAGATCAACAAACAAGTCAACTACTTTATCACAGGTGAGATTTTGTCTCTAACCATTCCAGTAATTGCTCTGCTCACAGCTCATGGCCTTATAGACTTCCCTATTTGTGTTAATAAACCGCTTTAATAAACACCGCCCAAAAGAGGATTAGACATTTACACCCGCTTAAATAGGGAGATGATATCTGCTCTCTGAACATATAATGCACATTCTTTATCTGTAAACACTTTGAATCGACTAATTTGTGAAAGCTCAAGGCAAATATGTAGGTCATCAGAAAAAAAATGAAGAAAAGGAAATGTGTAATTATCTCAATAACGCTAATTAGCAGATTAGGAATGACTATGCCACATTTAATAACCAGAGATTTTTGAAATGAGCTCTCATATTAGCTTGGATTCACATTTCCTACTATACAAAAACCGCCTCCTTATTACGGTTTCCTGTGTACCAAACATACTTGCTTCATGAACGTTGGTCTGCAATTTGAAGTGGTTATGATAAATGAATGATATGAATGCTACCTGAGGTAGATTTGCTCAGGCACTATAAAGATCCCGGGGGTTGAGCACGACTGGACAGCTTTTGAAATAGGATGTGATAACTGGTAGACATGGATGCAGTTCCTCTTTGACCTTCGTTACCACTCACAGGACAAGATCTTCTCCGATTCCAAGACTAACCCTGATAGAAAACGCTTGGATGCATCTAATTTGTATATATTTCCGTCATTCATGTATGATTCAGTACAGTCCACAAACAGACAAACACACACACTCTTGAGATGCACACACACACACACACACACACACGCACAAACAAAACCACTAGCCCTCTCGAAAGCAGAGGCAGGGTCCGTATTGTGGTGCATTGTTCATTAGTTTGAATGCCTCTCTCCCCATTGACTCCCCAATGACTCGCTCCTCATTGACTCTCCCCAATGACTCTCTCCCCATACAGGAGGCGACCCTCTAGGACAGTTTGCGATCGAGCACCTCCAGAACGAGTGGAAAGTGTCTGTCAGGAAGCCACTGGACCGCGAGGAGCGCGACAACTACCTCCTAAATATCACCGCCACCGACGGCACCTTTGCCGCCAAGGCCGTGGTCGAGGTCAAAGTCCTGGACGCCAACGACAACAGCCCCGTTTGCGAGAAGGTAAAGAGAGAAGGCGGGCCGTGTTATCTGCGTATGGGGGTGCACGCTATGCATGACAAGTACCTGGGAGAAAGGAGGGAGGGAGCGATGGAGGGAGGGAGGAAAATAAGAGGTTTGGAAAGGTTCCTCTTCGAAGAAAGCAACAGGAAATTAAGGGGTAATTTTCTTACATCAAGGGCTTTTTTTTAAGCAGATAATGTATTTCCATTGCTGATTGTAAGTCCATACAATGATGGTGCTGCTGTCGATGTAAATGTATTTTCATTCTACACCTCTCCATTTCCTCCCTTCTTGTTCATATACCTTATTGAATTCTGCCTTTTCTGGCATATTCTACCTTTACTTCTCTCTGGTCGCCCCTACCATCAATCTTTTCTCCCCCTCTTCTTCCCTCTTCCCTCCCACACATTCTCTTGTCCTCACTTTCTCTCTCTCCCCTCTCCGTCTCTCCGCTCCCCCAGTCCCTCTACACAGAGAGGGTCCCCGAGGACTTCCCAGCCGGCAGGCTCATCCTGCAGGTCTCGGCCACGGACGCAGACATCCGCTCCAATGCCCACATCACATACGAGCTCCAGGGACCGGGAGCCGAGCTTTTCACCATCGACCCCGACACAGGTGTCTGTCTGTTTTTCTGTCTGTCTGTGTTACACCTCAACACACTCGATGTGTTGACTAGTCTGCCCACGCTACCATACAGATAATCAAAAATCAAATAACCACAGGTCCATGTCTGCCGCAATGTAGAGTCGATTCAAGTCATTTCAAATGGCTGCGCTGCACTCGCATTCATCGAGTTTGTATTCACGGCATGTCAGAGGTTATTATGACTATCAAATATCCATGGGTGTGTGACGGCAGCATGACGTGCGACACTAACCCACACATACACACCGCACACAAACACGCGCGCACACACACACACACACCACCACACACACACACACAGCACACGCACACCACACACACACACACACACACACACACACACACCAGTTTTACAATGCCATGGTTTGATGTGTGACCCTAACAACACTACCCTTCACGGACCCTGTCTTTTGCCTCCCTCTGTATCGTCACAGACAGACACGGTAATAACCCCCTCAGTGTGGACGCCAGTCATGCACACTTTCTGATCGAATTCTAATCCATCCACCCCAGCGCGCGCGTGTGTGTGTGTCCCTAGTGGCAAGGTGGATTTTGTTTACGTCTCATCCTTTAGATGGTTATTTTTAATGTATTTTGCCCCAGAACATTTCCCCGGAGGGGTTAGCGAGCCATGGCGCTAAGAACCCACGTTTCATCTAACATACAATCGACATTGTTCTCGCCTGACGTTTTCGAGTCTCCTCTGCAGAAAGCGGAGACAAAATGCAACGACTTGAGTCCGACCTTAGATAACGCAATGCCAGTTAGCTCCCATTAACTCCCACGCTAAAAAAGAAACGCTACATTGGTTTATTTCTGAAGGGAGAGAGAGGGTTGGTGAAGAAACAAGACTGCAGCAGTGTAGAGTAGGCTAGAGACATGCTTTTACAACAAAACAACAGTCCCTTTATTGTGGTTCAAGTTCAGACGTACTTTGATACCTCCATGTGAGCCGGCGAAGAGGGAGAGAAGAAGAGCGGGAAAATCYGGCCAGTTCTTTTGGTGTGGCACCAAATTGAAGGAGAAGGAGAGCTAATGTTGCAGAGTGGATAAAGTCAGGGGTATCGCGCGGGAGGAGGGGGGGTCCTGTTTTTTATGCCGAGAAGGAGGATGGTTGCACGCGAGGAACGCTAAGAGGCTTCGTCGGTATTGACAGTTTGTGTGTGTCCAGCGAGGCCCCGGTAATGTTGACGTGCGGCATATCCCAGGACACCTCCTGGCTGCTCTCAACTGCCAAGTACTCCTGTCCTCCTGCGTTTTCCCTCGCCCCCCCCTCTTCCTCTCCGTCAATTATTTATGTATTTCTCTCCATCCTCTTCTGAAAACCATTAGTTGTTTGGATGTGGGTCGGCTGCTTGGATCAGGGGAAGGGGTTTGTGGCATGCGAGAGGATATGAGTTCTCATTACACACACAGGCCCGAATGCAGACACACACACACACACACACACACACACACACACACACAACACACACACCACACACACACACACACACACACACCACACACACACACACACACCACCACACACACGTCTGCCTCAGTGATCTGTGCGAAGCGTGTTACTTTTGAACGCACTGAAGCGGCTAATGCCAACTTAAAAATAGAGGTGTGGCGAGATGAGCATGACAAGTTTGTAAGGTTTTCGGAAACTAAATGTTCAGGTAAAGTTTCCCCTAGTTACGGATCAGCATGCCCAACCTTAACCCTAACCTTTATTTTGGTGATTGTTAACAAGCTGGACAGAGTGAATTATCTTAAGAGGCTTCATGCACGTAGGTCCATTGTCGTTTGTACACGGTATCGATTCGGTTTCAGTCATTTTTTGGTTACTCAAACCAGCCGTGAGCCGCATTAAATCGGCTTATGTTTGACAGCCCTGCTCTAGGTCAGTCCACACCGAACTAAACGGCTCAGAGAACATTTAGCTTCACTTGCGTTTTATGTTGATGCTTTCTTGAAAGGGCGTGGGGTAGGTGGACGATGCAGTTCTAACACTATCTGTCCTTGTCAAACTTGACCTTTCTTAAAGAGTGCATCCCGAAAGCGCCATATCGTGGAAAAGTGTGTGTGGATTTCAATCACTTTTAATAAGCGGTCTGTGGTGTGTGTGTGTGTGTGTGTGTGTGTGTGTGTGTGTGTGTGTGTGTGTGTGTGTGTGTGTGTGTGTGTGTGTGTGTGTGTGTGTGTGTGTGTTTTCTGTGTGTGTGTGTGTGTGTGTGTGTGTGTCTGTGTGGTCTTGGTTTGTGGGGTTGTGTGTGTGTGTGTGTGTGTGTGTGTGTGGCTGTGTGTGTTTGGCTGTGTGTGTGTGTGTGATTCACATGCTTGTGTGTGTGATTGATTGACATGTGCCTTTCTTCGTCTTCCGTTTTCCCAGGTGAACTGAAGACCCAGCAGCCCCTGGACCGCGAGGAACAGGAGGAGTACCGCCTGACGGTGCGGGCACTAGACGGCGGCGGGCGCTACTGCGAGGCGGCCGTGCACCTGACCGTGGAGGACATGAACGACAACGCGCCACAGTTCACCTCCGACCCGTACGCCATCACCGTCTTCGAGAACACGGAGGTCGGCACATTCGTGGCGCGGCTGCTCGCCACCGACCTCGACACCGGTACGTTTGTTTGTTTATTTTACAAAATGAGTTGATCTGTTAGTTTTATTGTTCTTTATTTGACCAGTCTCCCACCAGGCAATGCTAAGCTCTCTGATCTAGTACTGTACACCTGGTGCTCTCCACCTTGTGCACACGCGCAGTATGTTGCGTCTTACTACTCACTCTGCCCATGTCTGATGGCCACTGTGGAGCTCGACGTTATCCGTCAGTGAACTTAATGGAATTTGAACCGCGTCATCTTTGTTTGTGAACAGGCGAGTCACTTAATAAATCATCTTTCTGCTGAGAAAATAGAGGTATAATTGTTTGAGAAATAAAGGCGCGTTGCTTTTCCGCTACAACGCTGACTCCACATTACCACAGTAATCCCCGCTCCGTTTTACACCAGACTCTTTTGGCGCAAAGCGATGATGTTTCAAGGATGAAATTCGATTCTCCTCGAGCACTCGATTCTGAACAGGCCTAATGGCCATTTTCTATTTGCCATTTGCCGGTGGGTCAGTCACAACACATGCATTCTCTTTAAGTCTTCTATGACTTTTGTGTTTTTGTGTTTGTCGTCCTGTGCGGTTCTGTTGGTAGAGAATGGCGCTTATGGAGGCCACCCATATGAAAAATATATGCATGCACTGCTGTTAGTTGCTTTGGATAAAAGCGTCTGCTACGTGGCATATGTTTGCTTCACGTTTCAGGAAACCCACCTTTGAGGGAAAACTCCCTCAAATGGAGGACAGTTGAAAGCGTTAGTGTGGCGGCCATATTTAAACTCAAGAGCTCTGATATTAGCAAGCCACTTTTAGAGGCACTGCCAATTTGACTTCTTTGACTGGCGTTTGGTAATGACTCCTCTTACAGGGCAAGGCGTTCTAGACTAGGGGAGCGTGTCAACGTGTTCACAAAGCCTAGGTACGGCTGAAGAGAAGCTCTCTCTCTCTCTCTCTCTCTCCCTTTCTCACCCCGTCCTCCCTCTAAGTCCTTCTGGTAAACTGACAGTTTGACAGATTGAATGGGATGTAAGAACTGGGTCGCTCGTTCGCTCGCTCAGAAAGTCGAAGCGCAAAAGGGGGGCTTGCTTTTTCGACAGCTCTTCCCCCAGGGTTGGCGCACTAGCACGGAATTCCTAAAGTCTGCCCTACCTCCGTGCGAACTTAAAGGATATCTGAAAAGAGGAGAGGAGAAATTAGGTTCTCCCCCCCCCTCCCTCAATTTTAGCCGGAGGCGCATTTTGGATCATTTGGAGCTGGAGGGAGAGAGGGAGAGAGACCAAATATAGACTGCATGCAGAATACTGCAAAAATATCCTCTGTGTACAACCTAAAACACCAGATAATGCGTGCAGAGCAGAATTAGGCCGATACCCGCTAATTATCAACATCTAGAAAAGGGCCATTAAATTCTACAACCACCTAAAAGGAAGCGATTCCCAAACCTTCCATAACAAAGCCATCACCTACAGAGAGATGAACCTGGAGAAGAGGCCCCTAAGCAAGCTGGTCCTGGGGCTCTGTTCACAAACAGACCCGACAGAGCCCCAGGAGAGCAACACAATTAGACCCAACTGAATCATGAGAAAACAAAAACAATTACTTGACACATTGGAAAGAATTAACGAAAAAACTGAGCAAACTAGCATGCTATTTGGCCCTAAACAGAGAGTGCACAGTGGCAGAATACCTGACCACTGTGACTGACCCAAACTTAAGGAAAGCTTTGACTATGTATAGACTCAGTGAGTATAGCCTTGCTATTTTGAGAGGCCGCCGTAGGCAGACCTGGCTCTTAAGAGAAGACAGACTATGTGCACACTTCCCACAAAATGAGGTGTAAACTGAGCGGCACTTCCTAACCTCCTGCCAAATGTATGACCATATTAGAGACACATAATTCCCTCAGATTACACAGACCCACAAAGAATTCGAAAACAAATTTTGATAAACTCCCATATCTATTGGGTGAAATACCACAGTGTGCAATCACAGCAGCAAGTCGTGACCAGTAATGGGCAAGCAGTAAAGAACAAACCCCATTGTAAATACAACCCATATTTATGTTTATTTATTTTCCATTTTGTACTTTATTTGCACATCGCAACACTGTATATAGACAAAGGTCTTTATTCTTTTGGAACTGTAATGTTTACTGTTAATTAATTTAAAAAATCTATTATTTATTGTTTATTTCACTTTTGTTTATTATCAATTTCACTTGCTTTGGCAATGTTACCATATGTTTCCCATGCCAATAAAGCCCTTTTGAAATGAGAGAAAGAGAAAGAGAGAGATTTGCACTCCTTTCACACGTGTTGGTATCACATACACAGATCTGTAGTTGTAGTTTGTATCTTTATTGCCAGCCTTGTAAAAGGTGCATTGGCTGACGTATGCCCGTGTTGCCAGGAGAGCTGAAGAGCCCCACACACACTGCCCTGCAGAGAAATAACAAAGTCGATGCCGTCGATGACGACTCTGACGAGACAAGATACCCGTTTTGCCACAGTCCAGGTCACACAGTCCTCTCTCACTCAGCCAGCTGCCATTGGACTGATTCATCAGTATGCATAACTCCACTGTCTGGTGTGTGCGTGTGCACGTGCGTGCGTGTCAGACCTCCATTGTCAGATAGATAGAGGAATCATTCACTATTCGGGGGGGGGGGGGGTGGGACATCATCAACATTTGAGACTCGAGTATCTCTTTGCTTCAAATGTTGACACATTTCGAGGACGGCCAGTTCCCTGCACCAGTTGTGCTATCTAGACCGGCTCGTTTGGGTTGAAGATGTTTGCCACTTTGAAACTTACTCGCGTCATTGCCCCTGCTGTGTGCCCACTGCCATGGCGTCGTTTCTCAAAGTGGTCTGGGGGAAAGAACCAGACAAACCAGGAAGCTGGTTGGTGACCATAATTGGCGTTAAAGGGAGAAGTTATGCTGAAACATTCCTTTCTCTGTTTCTTCTATATCTCTATCTCTTTCCTCTATCCCCCTATCTCTCTCTTCCCATCTCTTTCTTCTCTATCCCCCTATCTCTTTCCTCTCTATCCCCCTATCTCTCTTCCCATCTCTTTCCTCTCTATCCCCCTATCTCTTCCCATCTCTCCCCAGTTGCTATTTTCTTAAAGTGGTTTCTTTTCGGGTCTATTCCTTGTCTGTGCTGTCCCTCGTTCGATTGGGTAAACAGCGTCCATGCGGCTCATACTAGACGTAAACAAGCTTTCTTGCCACTTTGGGTCGAGGTCTTTCCTACCTCCGTCGATAAAGGCTCAACGAATGCTGTCGTCAGAAGGCGCAGTTCAATCAAACGCACGGTGCAGAATGTGGAGTTAGTCAGTTAGCATGTGAACAATTTAGTTGGCCTGTGGTGAAGTAAAATGGCAGACTGGTTTTAGATGACCAGATAGCGATGCTAAGATGAAAGTAGTAGCGTCGTTTTTAATAGCAGTTTTAGAAGGTACAGCATAAACATTGCAAAATCAGGTCTGGTTGAACCGGACCCAGAGTCTTGGAGGACACCTCCAGAAGACTGGATGTGAAGTGTCCTCGTCTGGTGACGTGAGTCCAGATTGCTTAACGATTTGGCGCGATCCACTTCAACGTCATCAAGCAATTTCCGTCGGCCGAGTAATTTGGTCTGTTAAAAGCGCGGGTGACTGGGACCAACAGGTGGCAGTAAACCGGGCTCCCGCAGACAAAAACTGCATCCTAAACGGCATCATGTTCCCTTTGTAGTGCACTACTTTTGACCCATAGGGCCCTGGTCCAAAGTAGTGCACTGTCGAAYAGAGTGCCATTTGGGACGCAAGCCGAGTCTCTTTAGTCGTAATGAGATGCTCAGAGGAGGGGAATATGTGTGTGTGTGTGAGAGAGAGATGTGGGCCACCTGCAAAAAAAGGCATTATGGTTATTGTCCACATCCGTCTCTGTCTCGTTTTTGGACCGCCCTGTCGGGAGGCGGCAAGGTGTTATTACAAGGTGTTATTACAAGGTGTTATTACAAGGTGTTATTACAAGGTGTTATTACAAGGTGTTATTACAAGGTGTTATTACAAG
>NC_036853.1:45787164-45788550 GCF_002910315.2 Salvelinus sp. IW2-2015
TATTACAAGTGTTATTACAGGTGTTAACAGTGTTATACAAGGTGTTATTACAAGGTTGCGACGTGACTTGCGTGTTTGCGTTGTTAAGCTTTCGGTTGGTGAAAAGGAATTGTGTTGGAAAAGACGGTGGAGGCCACGGACGGGGGCACGCCGCCGCTCAGCGACATGGCCACGGTCAACATCAACCTGACGGACGTCAACGACAACAGCCCCGCCTTCGGCCAGGCCACCTACGCCGCCGTGGTGGCCGAGGACGCCGAGCCTGGCAAGACGGTGGTGACGGTGAGTTGACCAATGAGTGACCGTTCTGATCGTTTGGTCTGGTGTTTCCCTTCGCAACTAGAAGAGAGAAAAAGCCTACAAATTTGCTGAATGTATATATTAGAGTTTGTTTGGTTTGCGTTCGAACCTAGAGGTGTTTTTTCATTGCAGTGAGTCCGCTACCGTTGCATAGGCAGTCCGCTTCTGTCGCGTTTGTCATTTTTCTTCCATTTCCCTCCCCCTCCTAAAATACCTTTTCAATCACTGTACACCCCATCCCATTATTTCACCCCTCTATCTTAACTAGTCTTTCAGTTTCTCTCTCTCTCTCTCTCTCTCTCTCTCTCTGTATCTATCTCTCTCTCTCTGTATCTCTTTCTGTCTCTGTCCGTCACGTATCAGTTGCTGTGTTAGATCACCTTCTGGTTTAGCAGAGTTAAATGAGGTCCTCCTCACTTCGTGTTCACCCTACTGTAGCAGACACACACACACTGATGAGTTAACGATGGGTGACTCACTGAGCCGTCCCTTTCTCGCTCCCCTTTTTCTATACATCCCACCACCTCTTCCCTCACCCCTCCACTCCCTCTTTCTTCCCCCCCGTGTCCATTTATCAACGGTGTCTAATCAACCTGAATGGAAATGATCCGTGGTTAAAAATTGGATTTCTACACCTGCCCGTGTCACACACACGTGCGAATCCTCTCGGTCCCCATGATTTCCCCTGGGATCCGTTTTCTGTACAGCCCAGGTTCGTGTGTGTGTGCTTGTGTGTGAACATCTGTGTCCCGCGGTCTCGTGTCAGAGCAGGTGTGTGTGTGTGTGTGTGTGTAAGTCTACGCCCTGTGTGTGTGGGTCGTCCTCGGCGGCTGGCCGTGACTCTTCCTCTCTCCTGTTCTCCCGGGTCGTAGGTGATGGCGGAGGATGCAGACGGGCCAGCCTGTAACCACGTGCGTTACTCCATCGTGGAGGGGAACCAGGGCAGTCCCTTCACCATTGACCCAATCAGGGGAGAGGTCAAAGTGGCACGCCAGCTAGACAGAGAGACGGTATGGTGAAACATTCATCTCTGTAATGGATGGGCATTGATGTAAATACATTCAAATGCATATCTGTGAAATGTCT
>NC_036853.1:45793151-45863254 GCF_002910315.2 Salvelinus sp. IW2-2015
GTGTGGGGTGGGGTAGTCTCTCTCTCTCTCACTCTGTGGTGTGTGTGTGTGGTTGTGTGTGTGTTGTGTGTGTTGTGTGTGTGTGTGTGTGTGGGTGTGTGTGTGTGTGTGTGTGTGTGTGTGTGTGTGGTGTGGGTGTGTGTGTGTGTGTGTGTTGTGTGTTGAATGTATTTAAGTTACTTCACATAATCATTGATGTGTGTGTGTGTGTCTAAATATATGTGTTTGTGTGTGTGGACATCTAATTCTGTCTTCAGTGACACTACACTGCAATCTAAATTAATAGCAGATACAGTTTACCAGTCAGCTTTGCATTATCGCTTACAAAAGCAGTACAGAGTGAAGTATTAATTCTCTCTCTTTTTCTCTCTCTCTCTCCTCCTCTTTCTCTCGCCCCCACCCCTCTTCCCTCCCTCCCCCGTCAGACATCGGGATACACCCTGACGGTGCTGGACGGACAACGGCGTTCCGGCCCGCTCCGGCAGCGCCACGGTCAACATCGACGTGTCTGACGTCAACGACAACCCGCCCCTCTTCTCCCTGCCAACTACAGCCTCATCATCCAGGTGAGGAGAGAGGGGAGGTGGCAGGGATGGATGGAAGGAGAGAGTGGGAGGGAGGAGGAGGGTAGTGAAGGTGGTATAGAGGGGAAGGTGCTGGAAAGATGGAAGAAGACTGGTGAGAGGAGAGGATAGAGAAGGGAGGGATGGGTAGAAGTGAAGAAAGACGGGGTGAGATGACTGAAGGTGTAAAGATTCGAAAGATGAGAGATTAATAAGGAGGAAAGCTACATTTTTTTTGTATCGGGGAGAAGGGAGAGACGAGAGGAGGAGAGAGATTGGGCGTATAAGGATAGTTGATGCACCGTCAGGTATCTCTGTCTTTACCTTTGAGAGCCGGCAGTGAAAACCAGAAACGTCATTTCGGAGAAACTCTCAAATCTGATACAGGGATTTGGTATCTGCGCACACACACACACACACACACACACACACACACACACACACACACACACACACACACACACCACACACACACACACACACTTAGCCTTCGAGGAAGAAAAAGATTGCTTCACAAGATTGATTCCCACATAAAATCCCCTCTCCAGCTCTCTCACACACCTAAAACGTAACAAGCATTCTTTACTGCCTACAGTACCCTGAATAGTAAGTCTCAACCACTTCCTTTTCCCGCAGGAGAATCGTCCAACGGGGACCAGCGTTGTCCAGCTCATTGTGACTGACCGGGACGCCACGCACAACGGGCGCCGTTTGTCTTCGCCATCATCGACGGCAATGAGGCGGTGTGTTCGAGGTGAACCAACAGGGGGCACTGCTGGTGGTGGAAGAGCTGAAGAGGAGACCAAGGAGAACTACCTGCTGAATGTCCAGGTACTGTGGGAGCGTATGGAGAGACAAGGCATGTGTTGGTTGGACACTTTCTCTCCTTCAGTACTGTATCCTTCACTTTCTCTTTCATTCCCTCCTACTGTCTATCTCTCTCACTCTGTATCTCTCTCTCTCTCTGTAACTCTTTCTCTTCTGGATCTCTCTCTCTCATTCTTTCTCTTCTCTATCTCTCTCTTCTCTCTCTTTCTCTCTTCTCTCCTGTATCCTCTCTCATTCTCTCTCTCTGTAGCTCTCTTTCTCTCTCTGTATCTCTCTCTGTAACTCTTTCTCCCTCTGTATCTCTCTTTCACTCTCTCTCTTTCACTCTCTTTCTCTCTCTGTATCTCTCTCTGTAAGTCTTCTCTCTCGTTTACTCTCTCTCTCTTTCACTCTCTCCTCCTGTAACTCTTTCTCTCTCTGGATCTCTCTCTCATTCTCTCTCTATCTCTCTTTCTCTCTCTGTATCTCTCTCTGTAACTCTTTCTCCCTCCGTATCTCTCGTTCACTCTCTCTTTCTCTCTCTGAACTTCTTTTCTCTCTCTGTACTCTCTCTTCTCTCTCTGTGTCTCTCTCTCTGTATTTCCCTTTCTTGCTCTCTGTAACTTTCTATCTCTGTATGTCTTTCTCTCTCGGTATCTCTCTCTCTCTCTGTGTCTCTCTTTTCTCTCTCTGTGTATCTCTCTCTCTGTATTTCTCTTCTTGCTCTCTTTCTCTCTCTCCACCCACTCTACTCCTCCATAATACTTTATACTTACCTCTCTTTCTCTCCCTCCACACACACACACACATACACACACACACACACACACACACTTAGCCTTCGAGGAAGAAAAAGATTGCTTCACAAGATTGATTCCCACATAAAATCCCCTCTCCAGCTCTCTCACACACCTAAAAACGTAACAAGCATTCGTTACTGCCTACAGTACCCCTGAATAGTAAGTCTCAACCACTTCCTTTTCCCGCAGGAGAATCGTCCAACGGGGACCAGCGTTGTCCAGCTCATTGTGACTGACCGGGACGCCACGCACAACGGGCCGCCGTTTGTCTTCGCCATCATCGACGGCAATGAGGGCGGTGTGTTCGAGGTGAACCAACAGGGGGCACTGCTGGTGGTGGAAGAGCTGAAGAGGAAGACCAAGGAGAACTACCTGCTGAATGTCCAGGTACTGTGGGAGCGTATGGAGAGACAAGGCATGGTGTTGGTTGGACACTTTCTCTCCTTCTAGTACTGTATCCTTCACTTTCTCTTTCATTCCCTCCTACTGTCTATCTCTCTCACTCTGTATCTCTCTCTCTCTCTGTAACTCTTTCTCTCTCTGGATCTCTCTCTCTCATTCTTTCTCTCTCTATCTCTCTCTTTCTCTCTCTTTCTCTCTTTCTCCCTCTGTATCTCTCTCTCATTCTCTCTCTCTGTAGCTCTCTTTCTCTCTCTGTATCTCTCTCTGTAACTCTTTCTCCCTCTGTATCTCTCTTTCACTCTCTCTCTTTCACTCTCTTTCTCTCTCTGTATCTCTCTCTGTAAGTCTTTCTCTCTCGTTTACTCTCTCTCTCTTTCACTCTCTCTCTCTCTGTAACTCTTTCTCTCTCTGGATCTCTCTCTCATTCTCTCTCTATCTCTCTTTCTCTCTCTGTATCTCTCTCTGTAACTCTTTCTCCCTCCGTATCTCTCGTTCACTCTCTCTTTCTCTCTCTCTGTAACTCTCTTTCTCTCTCTGTATCTCTCTTTCTCTCTCTGTGTCTCTCTCTCTGTATTTCCCTTTCTTGCTCTCTGTAACTTTCTATCTCTGTATGTCTTTCTCTCTCGGTATCTCTCTCTCTCTCTCTGTGTCTCTCTTTCTCTCTCTGTGTATCTCTCTCTCTGTATTTCTCTTTCTTGCTCTCTTTCTCTCTCTCCACCACCTCTACTCCTCCATAATACTTATACTTACCTCTCTTTCTCTCCCTCCTCTCTCAGAAGGGAGAGTGGAAAACTGTGGAAAACAGTCTCCTCTGCAGCTGCCCACTGTGGTAAACCTCTCTTAGAAACATCATAATGATGACAAGATCTATAGTGTCAAATCGAAATAATCACCATGTATTTCTTTTAAATCCCGCTGCCCTCTGTCGCACCGAGTGAATCAGAGTGCAAGGCAGAATGTCTCACATGAGAGGCATAGTGGAGAGCTCTGCAGCCAGCTCGCGTGTTGCCAGTCGGTGAACTACTGTCCTCTCTCTCTCCCCGAGGAGAAAAGGAGTAGGCGGATGAGAAAGAAGTGCGATTCCTCGACTCCGACTAACGTTCGGAACGCCGCAGATAGAAATAGATTGAATAGAGCCGAGACGGTTTCCCCCTACTCTGTCTGACAGACAATTCCATCTGTTCTACACGGTGTATTTCTCTCTGAACGTTTGGCAATCCTCCTGAACGCTCCGGATTCAGTTTTTTTTTTTTGTGGGTTTGGCGATGTCACTTTCAGGACGGACTCAAAATGCTGCAGCGCCTCTGGACGTGTAAACGCCCTCTCAAATTCAGGTGGGTGTTTATTCGTCTTGAGCACGTAGGCCCTTTAGTCGTTCTGCAGGCAGTACTTTTGGACCTGGGTGTCGATGAACGGGGAGGTTCAGCCTTAGGAGAATGGAAGAGCGTCAGCTCCCTCTACCGTGGGAAAGTGGAGCTGCGTACAGCCATACAGCGMTTTGAATGGCAGAGATATGAAGTACTTTTCAACATGTGTCTTGGGTTTTTGCTGTACTCTGTATGTCATTTGGATGTTCTTCCAAGCTCTCTCGGAAGATAAGTTAACGATTTGGCTACGATGCAGTACAATAAACAAGCACACTACCACGCAGCTGAAGAAGTGATGGTCAATCATAGGTCTGGTGTGTTTTATGCTATTGCCCGTGTGTAGGTGATGTGGGGATTGCAGAGTGATAGTTGGGTCGGTCTGCGTTAACGTTATTGCCTAAATGGTGGCAGTTATTTGGGCTCATGTTAGAAATGATGCGTTCGTTAACTTGATGAATGAATGAAAACGGTCAAATGGGTGCTTAAGTTTGTGTCTCAAGTTTCGGAGACATTTTATAACTGGGCCTGAGTCCTGGTATCAAATCAAATGTATTTATATAGCCCTTCTTACATCAGCTGATATCTCAAAGTGCTGTACAGAAACCCAGCCTAAAACCCCCAAACAGCAACAATGCAGGTGTAGAGTTTTTGATAATCACATGAACGCTTTTAGTTGGGTCACCGCACAACTTGTGTCTCTCTCTCTCTTGCAACAGACGCAGAGTGTGACTTATCCCTCTCCCTTTCCTCCCTTCAGGTGGCTGACAGCGGCAAGCCCCAGCTCCTCTCCGCCGCCTACATCAGCATCCGGGTCATCGACGAGAGTGTCTACCCGCCCGCCGTCTTCCCGCTGGACATCTACATCTCTGTCGCCGGCGAGGAGTACCCCGGCGGCGTGCTCGGCAAAATCCACGCCACCGACCAGGACATTTACGACACGCTAACGTACAGTCTCGCGCCTTCATCGTCCTGGGATAACGACGAAGACGCTCTGTTCACCGTCTCCGCCACGGACGGCAAAGTCATCGCCCGGCGCCCGCTCGACGTGGGCCACTACCCGCTCAACGTCACCGTCGCCGACGGCCGCTTTTCGGCAACGGCCGACGTGAACGTGCACGTGCGCCAGGCGACTCGCCAGGCGCTGGACAACTCCATCGCCGTGCGCTTCGCCGCCATCGCCCCCGAGGAGTTCGTCGGCGACTACTGGCGGACGTTCCAGCGGGCGCTGAGGAACATAGCGGGGGTGAGACGCAGTGAGGTGCAGCTGGTTAGTCTGCAGCCCTCAGAGCAGGGGACAGGAGACCTGGATGTTCTACTGGCTCTGGAGAAGTCCGGGAGTCCCTACCAGCCACAGGAGGTAAGAACCATGACCACGGCTCGTATTCACAAAAAAAAAACGTCTGATCTAGGATCAGCTCCTCCCCCTGTCCAGATCTGTCCTGTTAATGGTGATCTGAAAGGCAAAACTGATTCTAGATCAGCACTCACACACGTTATCAATATGTAGCAACGATAGTGACTTTCTTTCACTAGCCAATGAGGTTATGATACTGATTAATAATAACATATGTCATAATATAATGCAATAAAATGCTTGTAATAATGATGATAGTGATATTAGCTTTCTCCTAACATATAATATGGCAAACTATGTATAAATAGCTTTTTAAAATGGCTGTCTTTCTTCTACGAACATAAAACTAAGAAAAGAAGCCAGGCACCCGTCGAAATTGACGGAATGTACTTACAGTTGTGAAATAGAATCAGAACTCTAGAATTCAACATGAAGAATAATCAAACGCGACCATTAGGCGGCGCACATCAAAATAACATCTAGCAACTTTAGTAGATCTCTTGGTGTAATGGCTAAACGGTCGGGTTGACGGTTGCTGGTCCCGAATTAGAGTCCCGGCAAGAGTCCCGGCTACCCCTGAGTTCGCCGCACGATGTTACATTTAAATGAATATGTCCGTGTAAGGACTTCAAGTCGATCGTTCGGCCTTTTTAACGTCTTCCCTATTGCTCCTCCAGGTGGTCTTCCGCAAGCTCAACTCGTCTGCGGCGGTCATCGAGGAAATGACGGGCGTGCGCATCGTGCGCGTGGTCAAGAAGCTGTGCGCCGGCCTGGACTGCCCGCTGCGCTTCTGCGACGAGGTCATCAGCCTGGACAGGACGACCATGTCCACCTATAGCACGGCCCGCCTCAGCTTCGTCACGCCACGACACCAGCGCACGGCGACCTGTCAATGTGAAGGTACTGACAGACACACAGAGACGTACATAGGCCTAAACACACACACACGGAGACACACACGAACACACACACATATAGGCATAGATGTGCATAAACAGGCACACACACACAAAACACACAAACACACAAAACGCACACCTTTACCCCACCCGCCCCGCCCCATCACACACAGACACACCTAAACCACCAGACCCCACACACCCCTACCCCCTGACCCCACGTCATCCTGGCTTCATCTCAACCCGT
Source organism: Salvelinus sp. IW2-2015 (assembly GCF_002910315.2). Lineage (NCBI taxonomy): Eukaryota > Metazoa > Chordata > Actinopteri > Salmoniformes > Salmonidae > Salvelinus > Salvelinus sp. IW2-2015. Next base: position 45,799,591 of record NC_036853.1, read on the forward strand.
GTACGTTGTTGTTCCAGGTGGAAAATGTCCCACGGTGAACAAGCTGTGTGATGCCAGCCCCTGTCCAGAGGGCATGGAGTGTGTGGCAGACCGGAAGGAGGCCAGGTATAGCTGTGTGTGTCCAGATGGTGGGAAGCAGGGCAAGTGCTCCGGTAAGACCAGACACACCTCTCATCCTGTCTGACTCTCTCTAACTCTTTCCCTCGCTCTCTCACTCTCTTTCCCTCTCTCTTGCTCTCTCTCTCTCTCTCTCCCTCGCTTTCTCACTCTTTCTCGCTCTCCCTCGCTCCTTCGCTCTCTATCTCTCCTTGCTATCTCTCTCTCTCTCCCTATCTCTCTCTTTCTCTCCCTTACTCTCTCTCCCTCTCTCTCTCCCTCACTCTCTCTATCTCCTTGGCTCTCAATCTCTCTTTCTCTCAGTCTCTCTCGCTCACTGATATGAAGCTGTCAAATGAGTATATATGAACCTACTGTTTGTTTTGTCTCTGTACTCACTGCCTAGTTATCAGTCTCTCCCTCCACTATCTCTCTCCCCCACATACTTATCCTTACCTCTCTTTWCCCYCCCCCCCCCTCCCCTCTCAGATGGCCAGTCCCTGACGTTCAGCGGGACGGGCTATGTGAAGTACCGTTTGTTGGAGAATGAGAATAAGGAGGAGATGAAGCTGTCCCTCAGGCTGAGGACCTTCTCCAGCCACGCCACCGTCATGTACGCCAAGGGCACCGACTACAGCATCCTGGAGGTGGGTCAAAGATCAAACACAGTGTGCGTCGTGTTCATGTGACAGAGCGCCAGATTCTAGCTACTAGCTACAGATGATAAAAGATCTCTTTCCCAACACCATTTCAAGTCCACCATAGTTTTTTTCCCGGCTTGGGCATGAAATCGCAGTAAACAAACCCCTTTCTTGTCTGTGCTATGGGTACTATCCTATTTATTCTGAGTCTGCTGCTCCAGCTCCCAGTCTCATGCCCAGTTCCGGTATTAGCCCATGTTATCCTGTGTAGGAAACGGCCTGATAAGCGCTAGCTGCCAGGACCTCTCCTGGGGGGCCACCCTGCTGTGTGCTGGTTGTCTTAGTCGGCCATTTTTCATCCTCACGTGAAAGGGCTCTGGGAATGCGGTGGTGGGCCTCCTGTAAAACAACACACAGCCGTGCTATTTGAAGGGAATGCTGGGAGGGAAGCGGAAAGCACTTTCTCACACATTCCTCTCTGTGGTACTGTCTGGTTGCCAGAGGATCAGCTGTTCACTACGTCGTGCACTACTTTTGAGTAGGGCCCATAGGGCTCTGGTGAAAAGTAGTGCACTATATAGGGAAAAGGGTGCCATTTGGGACACGTCCTAGGGTTAGCCTGAATATCACAAGACATAATGTCATACGGTAAGATACGCTATATGTACAAAAGTATGTGGACAGCCCTTTAAATGAGTGGATTCGGCTGTTTCAGTCACACCTGTTGCTGGTGTATGAGGTGTATAAAATCGAGCGCACCGCCATGCAATCTCCATAGACAAACATTGGCAGTAGAATGGCCTTACTGAAGAGCTCAGTGCCTTTCAACGTGGCACCGTCATACGATGCCACCTTTCCAACAAGTCAGTTTGTCAAATTTCTGCCCTGCCGGAGCTGCCCCGGTCGACTGTAAGATACTGTACCCTAGACTAGATACTGAGAATAGTAGTAATATAGTGTTAATTATCTGCGTGTGTAGACTGGAACTCCAATTTAACGTTCACATTATGCATCTCAAGGTATAAACATTATTATAAACTGGGTGGTTCGAGCCCCGAATGCTGATTTGGCTGACAGCCGTGGTATATCAGACCGTATAACACGCGTATGACAAAACATTTATTTTTACAGCTCTAATTACGTTGGTAATCAGTTAAGAACAGCCCGTAGCAGTGGTATAATAGCCATATACCACACCCTATCGTGCCCTTATTGCTTAATCATGGTAGCCCCACCTTGGCTAGGTGAACATTTAGCCATATTGCTTATATTTATCCAGTCTGGTTAGATCTACAGAAGTTCCTATGGGGGGTAGAGACTAACTGTTCAATCTGGACGGGGCCTAACTTCTCTCTCTCTCTCCCACTTTCTCCTTCTATCAGATTGTGAATGGCCGCCTGCAGTACAAGTTTGACTGCGGCAGCGGCCCGGGAATCGTCTCTGTACACAGCACCCAGGTCAACGACGGCGACTGGCACACGGTCACCCTTGAGGTGGATGGCAACTACGCCAAACTAGTCCTGGACCGCGTGCACGCCGCCTCAGGCACAGCGCCCGGTACTCTGCGCACACTCAACCTGGACAACAGCGTCTACTTCGGCGGGCATGTGCGCCAGCACGCCTCTTCCACCGCTGGGCGCCACGGTCGCAGCTTGCCCGTCACCAATGGGCTCCGAGGCTGCGTGGAAGCCATCGTGCTCAACGGCCAAGAGCTGCCGCTCAACACCAAGGCGCGTGGTGCCCACGCCGTGCTGGAGGACGTGGTGGACGTGGCGCCCGGGTGTGTGCTGGCGCCCGCCGCCGAGGGCTGCTCCAGCAACCCCTGCACCAACGGGGGCAGCTGCTCCTCACTGGCCAACGGAGGTACGGAGCTCCTGTTGTGGTGTTTATTCAAGTTGCTTAGTCATGCTCCTCAACCTAGTCTGCTTATAATGCTCAACGTTGGATTATTTAAAGATGATTACTTTATCATCCAAATGTGTGTTTCTGAAACCCAAAGTTAAAGTATACAGCTGTAATCTTCATTCCTCAAGCCAAACCCGTTTAACCCACAATCTGTATCCCTCAGTCTGTCCAGCGCCTCTATTCTAATAAACACAAAGACGAATGATATTTCTCCCCAGGAGCCCTGTGAACACAGACATCAAGAAATGACCTTAGAAGTACAATAAGCATGTCCTACCTTTTTTCTTATGCCTTCTCTGCTATTTCCCCAGGTTACTTTTGTAAGTGCAAGGCTTCGTTCATGGGTACTCACTGTGAGATTGGCATCAGCCCGTGTGCCTCCAACCCCTGCCTGTACGGGGGGACCTGCGTGCCGCGCGGCGACGACCTCTACTGCCAGTGCAGAGGGCAGTACTCAGGACAACGGTATGGATCTGTCTCAGTCATAGATATGATACTTATATTTCCATAGTGACTGTTTAAGGGTTCAAATTGAATTATAGATTTGGGAGCTCAGACGAGACATTTTTCCTAACTTTTGCTAACATAGTGCCGGTTAAAGCTGACAGATATAATGATGTGTTACTTGTTATAAACATGGTATTAAAAAAATGATGCCCTCTTACCAATTTCAATGTTTGGACCAAATCTTTCAAAAAATATATACATTCTGTTTTGGTATGTGTTGTAGAAATATTGGCGGAGGAAACGATCTCGGCTTATCTGCGTTCCCAAATCCATCATTCCGTAATAGTTTTTTGCTCATGCCCAGGGCTCAGTATTCTCCATCAAGCGTAAAACGTTAGCTCTCTATTAGCTCACTCTGAAATTAAAATCGAGCCAGAGCTCGTGTTGATAAAAAACTGAAGCGTTGATCTTTAGGAAAGGGCATTGAGCGCTGAAATTACATGCAAAAATATACAGTTGAAGTCGGAAGTTTACATACACTTAGGTTGGAATCGTTAAAACTCGTTTTTCAACCACTCCACAAATGTCTTGTTAACAAACTATTGTTTTGGCAAGTCGGTTAGGACATCTACTTTATGCATGACACAAGTCATTTTTCCAACAATTGTTTACAGACAGATTATTTCACTTATAATTCACTGTATCACAATTCCAGTGGGCCAGAAGTTTACATACACTAAGTTGACTGTGTCTTTAAACAGCTTGGAAAATTCCAGAAAATGATGTCATGGTTTTAGAAGCTTCTGATAGGCTAATTAACATAATTTGAGTCAATTGGAGGTTGTACCTTGGGGGATGCATATTTCACAGACTGACTCTTTCAAACTCAGTGCCTCTGCTTGATATCATGGGAAATCTAAATAAATCAGCCAAGGACCTCAGAAAAATAATGGTAACCTCCACAAGTCTGGTTCATCCTTGGGAGCAATTTCCAAATGCAAAGGTACCATGTTCATCTGTACAAACAATAGTATGCAGTATAAACACCATGGGACCACGCAGCCATCATACGCCTCAGGAAGGAGAACGCGTTCTGTCTCCTAGAGATGAACGTACTTTGGTGCGAAAAGTGCAATCAATCCAATCCAAGAACAACAGCAAAGGACCTTGTGAAGATGCTGGAGGAAACAGGTAAAAAGTATCTATATCCACAGCAAAACAAGTCCTATACTGACATAATCTGAAAGGCCGCTCCAGCAAGGAAGAAGCCGCTGCTCCAAAAAGACAGAATAACGGTTTGCAACTGCACAAAGATTGTCTTTTTGGAGAAATGTCCCTGTTCTGATGAAACAAAAATAGAACGGACCATCGTTATGTTGGAGGAAAAGGGGGAGGCTTGCAACCCGAAGAACACCATCCCAAACCGTGAAGCATGGGGGGGCAGCATCATGTTGTGGGGGTGCGTTTGCTGCAGGAGGGACTGGTGCACTTCACAAAATAGATGCATCATGAGGAAAGAAAATTATGTGGATATATTGAAGCAACATCTCAAGACATCTAGTCAGGGAAGTTAAAGCTTGGTTGCAAGGGGCCTTCCAAATGGACAATGACCCCAAGATACTCAAAGTTGTTGCAAAATGGCTTAAGGACAACAAAGTCAAGGTATTGGAGTGGCCATCACCAAAGCCCTAACCTCAATCCATAGAAATGTGTGGGCAGAACTGAAAAAAGCTTGTGCGAGCAAGGAGCCTACAAACCTGACTCAGTTTACACAGCTCTGTCAGGAGGAATGGGCCAAAATTCACCCAACTTATTGTGGGAAGGCTTGTGGAAGGCTACCCGAAACGTTTGACCCAAGTTAAACAATTTGAAGGCAATTCCCACCAAATACTAATTGAGTGTATGTAAATTTCTGACCCCACTGGGAATGTGAGGAAAGAAATAAAAGCTGAAATACTATTATTCTGACATTTCACATTCTTAAAATAAAGTGGTGATCCTAACTGACCTAAGACGGGGCATTTTACAAGGACTGAATGTCAGGAATTGTGAAAAACTGAGTTTAAATGTAGTTGGTGTRTGTAAAGGTGTATGTAAACTTCCGACTTCAACTGTAGATAATTCTCTATAAAATGACGCATGTATTGGATACTAGTATTTAAGATACTAGGATTAAGCATGGGATCAATGACTGCCAGGAAATAATATTGTTATTTCTCATTACTCTTTGGTCTAGGCTGCTGTATTGAATATTTATTTTCCACTACAGGTGCCAGGTGGGGCCATACTGCACAGACAACCCCTGTAAAAACAGTGGGAAGTGCATTGACAGTCTGGATGGTCCTGTGTGTGAGTGTGAACAGGGATTCCAGGGTGACAGGTATGTGTGCGCAAAGGGCGGCCGTCTTACTTCTCAAAGCTACAGTTTTTCCAGTAGTAGATTTGCCAAACTACTATCTTTTACTGTTAACGTGTCTCCTAATCCTCCCCGTCCTTTGTCGCGGTGCAGGTGCCTCAGTGATGTGGACGAGTGCCTGAAGAACCCATGCTCCAACGGCGGCCAATGCCAGAACACCTACGGCTCGTACTCCTGCAACTGCTCCCTGGGCAACATCGGGCGGCTATGCGAACTCCGCTCCGAGGTCCGCAACGAGTTCGTCTCCACCTCCTGGAACATCGGCCTTGAAGAAGTCATCGGTATTGTGGTCTTTGTGGCCTCCATTTTCCTCCTGGTCGTCCTCTTCGTGGTCATTCGCAAGAGGGCGTGCCGAAGAAAGTCCAAGTCTGACGACGACAAGCGCAGCCCGGGAGGCTTAGGAGCGCCGCACTCCTTCCTCCAGCGACCCTACTTTGACGCAAAGCTCTGTAAGAACATTTACTCTGACATTCCGCCGCAGGTGCCTGTTCGGCCCAGCTCGTACACACCCAGCATCCCCAGCGACTCGCGCAACAACCTGGACCGCAACTCGTTCGAGGGCTCGGCCATCCCCGAGCACCCCGAGTTCAGCACGTTCAACCCGGACACGATGCATGGACACCGCAAGACGGTGGCCGTGTGCAGCGTGGCGCCCAACCTGCCTCCGCCGCCGCCCTCCAACTCGGTCTCCGACAGCGACTCCATTCAGAAGCCCAGCTGGGACTACGAATATGACGGTAAAGCAAATTTACTTCAGTCCATATCTTTTTTGTTGATTAAAATTTGTAGATTCCCTGCTATTGATTTTTTTTAGGCTCGTTGGTGGAATTACCTTCGCTAAATTGTGAAGAGCAAGACGGTATATCGTAATATACAAGACTATACTCATTTTGAACTTTACAAATCAAAACTGTGCAGTTTGATCAGTTAGGCTGTATCAACAGGTCTAAATGAATTAATGAAAGCCTTATTTTTTTCGCCATACTCAGATTATTTAATGAGAATGTGACTATGATGTTATAAATAAGGACATCATTTGTACAGTCTGGAATGATCTATTTAGTCATTATCTCCCAACCCTAGTGTCCAAAACTAAAACCAAAGTACAAAAACCAAAAATGTAGCAAATCGCTGCGTGTAGTCTCTTCCGGAAATACTACTTCACCAAYTTACATCTTTGTTTGTCTGTGTGCATGTGCATGTGCTTCTGTACTCCAGCTAAGGTAGTAGACTTGGATCACTGTTTGACCAAGAAGCCAGTGGANTTACATCTTTGTTTGTCTGTGTGCATGTGCATGTGCTTCTGTACTCCAGCTAAGGTAGTAGACTTGGATCACTGTTTGACCAAGAAGCCAGTGGAGGACAGTGCCTGTCACTACAACACCAGGGGCAGTATGTCTGAGGTCCAGTCCCTCAGCTCCTTCCAATCCGAGTCCTGTGACGATAACGGTATGTATCTGAACAGAAATGGTCAACCTTGCGAGTTTAGGGATAAATGTCCTAATACATTGACTAGATTGATTTACACCCGAAGTGAACCAAGGAAGTTTGGTCGTCTTACACACCCATATTTGTACTAAACGTATATTTTAAAATGTAGTTTTCCTTTGGTCTTATAGACCCATATTTGTTCTTAATATAGATCTAAATATGTAATTTTAATTTGGTTGTATAGTTTCTGAATTCTCAAGCGGTACATCAGACTCTTGCATGTTTGCAGTGGAAAGCACACGTGGGGATGCTTGTGGAAAAGTCGTCTGGTTCTTGTACGACTGCAGTTCTTTGTAGAGGCCCCTTGGCTGTAGTTGACTTGTATACATGCTACATGCTAATCATCTCTCTTTGCGTGCCGTGATTGGCTGCAGCGGTGACTCTCTGGGGTCATGTGTTTTTTTCTCTCCCTCTGTGCTGCGGGGCTTCAGTTCCCATTTGGATCAAATCGGTTCACAGACCCAGAACACGGTATTAACTAGGGGTCAGCGTGTAAGTCCTCAATCACCTCGGTACAGAAGGAAGCGATCAAAGAGAACATTTTTGCAATATTCTCCAAGGCATAAAAAAAACTCTCTCTCTCTGTTCTCTCTCGCACTCTACTCAGCCCAAGCCGCAAAACAGGCTTGCTTGTACAGGCTTCCCCACTGAAGTGACAAGAGGGGAAATTAGCATTAGCCAAGGAAGTTAGCAAATTAGCATCATAACATGATTTTAAGTTATTTACTTGCATGTCCCTTTTTTGTTTGTCTCTCTTTTTGCACGTGTTTCTTTTTAAACAAAATCTAGCCACGGATGGATGTTTGAGGAAGACAGTGAAGAGCATTAAGCAAGGGTATAAAGTACAGTACATATGATGGTTCTTCTCCCATATCTGCTCTCATTTCACATTGGGTTGTAGGGAATGTGTTTGCCATCAATCACCACAACCTTCATCTGTACTTACCCTTAACCTGACCGTGAAAACATGCTGGATTTCTGATACATTGATCTAATGTATTTATCATAGATATCTTCACAGTATATCTATATAGAAAATATTTCAACTTCTTTGTGAAGTATTATTTCGTTTTGACTGTATTTGGACAAAATAKAGTCTTCGCTATTTTAGGGCTGGAAAGGTGTTTTTATCCTTGAGAATTTCTCTGATCCTTCCTTCCATACTGTCAATGGCACCCCYAGCATCTCTGTATGTTGTTGCTGTGTGTTCTCTTGCACAAAGACCAAACTCCCTCTCCACCGTGTCCCGTTCCACCTCTGTGTTTGTGACCAACCATTGAAACCCAAACATCCAATTGTAGACGTCGACATCATGCAGTCAGTCTTACCCTCCTGTCTTCCCTTCGTCCTACCCCCCCCAACCAACAACTCCATACGTTTCAGAGCGACACGGGGAAAAGACATGTTTTTGTAGGGAAACGTTTCTCGAACGTTGATTTGACGTTTCCCCAGCAAACGTGCACTTCCATTTTTGGTTGCTTCTCTTTTTCCAAGTCATTTGTACTAATGTTWAAATTCTCCTCATCTGCTCCTTTCCCTTGCCTTTCACAAGCCTCCATAGTGACGGTAATCCACCTTGTCAACTCTGTTATTGACTCGGTGGAAGGAGAAGGTACTTTTTTACTATTATCACCTCAATCAATACTTGTTAGTCGTNTGACGGTAATCCACCTTGTCAACTCTGTTATTGACTCGGTGGAAGGAGAAGGTACTTTTTTACTATTATCACCTCAATCAATACTTGTTAGTCGTYTGTGGTGTTTCTGTGTGGTGGCGTTCCGTAGTTTCCAGACCTGGGTTCAAATACTATTTGAAATCTTTCAAGTACTTTGAGTGTTTGCACTTTAAAAACACATTTCTATTGGTTCCATTGCAACGGGCAAGCTCAATCAGGCACAGTTTTAAGTATTTGAAATGATTTTGAATACTATTTGAAATCCAGCTCTGGTAGTTTTGTGCTCCGTCCTGAAGTGTCCGGATGATAAGTTAAGCCTCGGAGATGCCATTTCCTTATCCAATGATATGCCTCATCTCATTGTCATCCAAGTTATTGCCATTTGAATCGCGCTGCCTAATTTGAATCTCAAAATTGAAATGTCTCACACGATTGGCTAATTAACCGAGCAGCAAAGGTTTCATTTGGAAGGTGCTAGATTAATTTCCCTCGCCCCTCAGTTGACTGTTTAAGAAAATGGCACGACTGTTGTCTGTATTGTAAGCGTGTATTTTCGCTCAGAACAGTAGGTGTTTTTCTTCATGTTTCATTCTTGTTCTGGGCTTCTCTCTCTCAGGTTCTTAACTTGACTTGTTCTCCCTCTCTCCTGTCCCTTCTCGCCTCGTCTAAAGAGTCTTTTTTGGCTCATGATCTCAAGAACCCAAGAGGTGACTATTTTGTCATTTGTTTGCCTGAATCCCAGTGGTGCCCCCCCCCACCCCACTTACTGTCAACCAACAAAACAATCCCATGCATGATGTAGATGTTGTGAGGAAATACGACTGGAAATGTTTAAGCACTGTTTGGTCGAAACAATATCATATCGATAGTTATAAACTAAACATGGAAACTGTCTAATTTTGTCACAGTACTTCAGTTCAAATCCCTCACGTAGACCCTAAAATGTGTTTTGTGTCCCCCCCTTTTGCCAGTAACTATAACTGTCCACGTTGAATCCCTTTTTGACGTCTGACACACAAAAAAACTGGAACTTTAAAGAAACCGTTTGAAACGGTGTTTTGAAAATCACTAATCGTATTCACCCCCATTTTGAAATGATCTCCGCTCAAACCACTCCMTAAAAGCAATAACAACAAAAAAGTGTCTGTTTCAAGTGTACCACATCTTAAGGTAGTATTTGTTTACACTACGTGTGTGTACATGTGTGTATTTGCAAAGAATGTGTGTGCGTTTTTAAACTGTTTTGTGATTTTTGTGTWKATTTTTTTACGAATCCAACTTAATGTGTTGGTGTGTCGTGACAATTGCATGGTGTGGGCATTAACACGCTGCTGTTGTGTAAATGTATGTAATCTGATCTGTGCGAGTGTGTGTGCTTTGATTGAGGCTTAGGGTGGTGGGACCTGTGGTGTCTAATTATTTGCATCCTTGTCTAACAGGCTACCAYTGGGACACATCTGATTGGATGCCAAGTGTTCAACTTCCTGGAATCCAGGAGTTCCCGCAGTATGAGGTTGTGGAGTCCCCGGCCCCCCTGTACAGTGACCCGAACGCCATCGATACTGACTACTACCCCGGCGGCTACGACATCGAGAGCGACTTCCCGCCGCCTCCCGAGGACTTCCCCGCCCACGAGGACCTGCCCCCGCCGCCGCTGCCCGAGTATGGCGACCGCTACGACACCCTGGAACCACCCCGGAGGGACCTGGCACCTCCTGGCAGCTCGGGTTCGAGTTTGGCCTCTGGGGTACGCCACCGCCCACCACTGCCCCAGCTCTATAGCCTTAACCAGTATCTACCGCACCACCACTACCCCAGCGACGCAGAGGGCAGCTCCACGGCCGCCACCACCACCCCAGCCTCCACCATGGGCGGCGCCAGCAGCTATCGGGGCGGCTACCCCATGGGGTACGGGCGGGGGGACTTTGAGGCGCCGGCGCTGGACAACATGTCCATGTCCCTGTACACGTCCACGGCCTCCTGCTCGGACATGTCGGCGTGCTGCGAGGAGTCAGAAGTCATGTTGAGCGACTATGAGAGCGGTGACGAGGGACACTTTGAGCGGCTGGCCATCCCCGCACTGGACTCCCAACAGCACACTGAAGTCTGACACTGGATCCAAACAAAAGTGCCTGAACCCCCCCCCATCTCTACCTTATGTCAACCCCCTCTGCCCGTGTATGTACACACTACAACTACACACGACACAAAGAGATACTACACTGACACAAACACACATACACACTTATACATACACACACAGAGCAATGAATTTGTTCACCTAAACAGGGGTTGTTGGGACTGGTCTTACTCTGAAGGCTGCTTGGCTGGGTGGCGGTGTCTTCAAGGAGATATCATTTAACAGCACTGGACCCCATAGCCTCCTCTATCTACTCAGTCCAACTCCTGCAGTACTGGAAAAATACCCGTGTTTGAGTTGCCTGTGCCATTGCTTTAAGTAAATGTCAATTATGCACAAGAAATGTCTGACGAAAAACTACATTGATGTACAACTACGAAGTAAAAAAAAAGAAAACCATTGACACAACAACGATCATGATAGATAAAACACACACTACAAGGTGATATCTGTATTTGTAGAGGTAAAACCGTGCAAACTGATTTTTGATACAAATCCTCGTTCATTTTCAATGTAAATTTAAATGTACAGTTTTGATTTCAAGGTTTACTAGGTTTTGTAGATATTTTATGCTTTTATTTCCCCCCCCCCAAAAAAAAACACAAGTTAAATGGTGTGCTACATTATCAGCCTTACTGTTCCGTCATTCACAAGAAGAAAAAACTGAAACWTGTTTTGTTTTTTTTAAAGAGAAGAGCTCAGCTTTTCCAAAACACCATGTATCCGTTGAAAGTTGATCGTCTCCTGCTCATTTCAAAAAGGGTCTTCGATGAGCGACTGCATATTCTTGTGTTGTTCTATTTTTTTTTATTTGTTTGTTTGTAAATGGCGACTTTGGAACCTCTTTATTTTTCCACCACGAAAATGGGACCCAATATATTTATAGTGCAAAGTTATCCATAGACACTTGACTTTTTCAGATGTCTATGTGGGTGTGAGCAGTACTATGGTCTTGTTAAGGTTTTTATTGAATACTGCCACTAGCTCACGCTTTCCTACTGGCAATAAATTATTCATAAAAAATAGTTTGGGTGCCTTGTGTCTTTTATTTGCTGCTGGTGTTTCAAGTATTTCATTTAACTAAATACAACTTTATTCATCCAACTTTATTTAGGGGCAATTAAGTAAAGCAAGTCAGGGTAAACATCAAAGTCAACTATAGAAATATCATGTGTATAACATATATTTTTTTSCGAAGTYAATTGTTTTGCAATGATGGATGAAATTGATTGCCAATCAGCTTCTCATCTTTAACAAGTGATCTCAATAACAAAACCGTTGAGAGTTCTGATGGATAAACGTCCCTTTGGAAGTTAAATGTCATCGAGCTCGAAAGTGTAAAGACGGTTGAAATGCAAGTCTACTGTGCAGGTTGAATGCATCATCCTGCGACACGACTGCACACTTACAATATTTCGTCATTCGTCAACCTTTACATTATGAACGATTACACCACCCTACGCCTCAATCAAAGCACACTCGCACGCTGCACAGATCAGATTAGGTTCCATACAGTTACACCACCATATTCATGTTAAAAACACACACCGTGCAATTTTCACAGCACACCAAYACACCCAAGTCGCAAGAGCAAGCTGGAGTTGATTTGTGATGAGCTGGAATCGAATCGACTCGAATGCAAAAAAGAGCAAAGAGTAGCCTACAAGTTGCATAATGGATTTGTGATTTAACCTAAATATGTGATTCTATTTCAGTTCATCTCATTTATTTTGGATCAATTGTTCCCTTTCAAGGTTCAACGACTGCTTTTTCCTCACTGTATTTATACAGCATGAAACAAGCCTTCGCTCCAAGAAACGTGCTTCCATCAGATTTAGATTTATATACATAATATTCAGATGAACCAGATGAATTCTGAACTTTCTCATATAAGTATAACCACCCAAGTATAATCCTTTTTTAGTGTTAGAGCTGTAGACTGGCGTCGAAGCCTCAAATCTGAACAGGCATCTCTCCATTGGCATCGTCAAACTCAGGGCCCCTCTAGATGTTCTCCTCTGGATAGCTGGACCACCATGGTTTACTTGTGAGGAGCCTGACCTTTTAGRGTCACCCACGTGTCAGAGACGCCATTGGCTGTGGAGACTGAGTCTGACCGTTGTTGTCTTTATAAAGTGTCACCTTCACCCTCCTTGTCCAAAACCTACACCCCCAAGTCCAAAACCTTCTGCGGTAGGACGCTCCATCTAATTCCGGCATTCCCCCACCCTAAAGTATCGACCTCAAGCTTCATACTAGCAATCAACATTCTCATGGGTTTTCGCACCCTGAGGTCTCCTTCTGACTGTATTCCTTGGCTTCACTGTGCATTTATGCAAAGCACTGTTTGTGTTCGTTTTGAATCTTGCTTAATCCAGAAATTATAGCAAATTTTGATTTCAGATCTGTCTAATAAGGTCGACGTGAATCTCAAAGATATTTGTCTGAYCGTAATCCGTATTTGGCTGATTGCACTCAAATGGAAGGTGCTGTGTAATAAAAATATGGTCGATTCTCGTCAAATCTCAACGGACAAATCTAACAACAATCCTGTCTCGATTACGCTCAGTGTCGCCTATTGTTCTGGAATGGTCTTGAGTGACATAATCAGGAAATTGTCTATCCTGCATTGTGTAGTCAGACAGTGTGTTAGGCCGATACATGTTAACATAGAAACTGAATCGCATTACATATTTGTTACCACCCACAAACGAGGTTTGTTTATTAAAATTCTGAATGTTTGTGTTATTGAGATCCCTGTTAATCATGTTGTTTCAGATTAGCTTGAACTTGGCATAATGCTAATGTTTATTGCAAAAACAGTGATACATTGCTGCTTCAGGTCATGGACCTTAAGCATTGGTCTTAACAGACTTAACTATTTATTTCATAAACAGATCATCTGGGGCATTCACACTCCCCACGTGCACCACTATATAAAAACAGTCAAACTACAATTGCACCACTATATAAACACTGTAAAACGACATTTCTTATAAGCATTACATGTATTTAAAGATCCATTGGAAATTCAAGTGTATTGTAAAAGTTGAATGCGTCAAACTTCAACATGACTGCATACTGATTAATGTATTTCTGCAATGTTCAGTTATTCATCAACTTTAACATTATGAACATGTTAATCATAGATATAGCTTACAGTTGATTACTATTTCATTTTATTTTGAGAATTATGTCAGAATTATTCATGAAACAAGGGTGGCAAAGAAAAACAAGTGATCAGACTCAAGGTTCAAATTCATGTTTCCTCGAAATAGTACATTTCAGTATTGTCTGATTAAAGTTACATAACAACAATTATTCAAGTTAAATACTTTTTTAGATAAACATTTGCCTCAAAGACCCCAACATCATCATGGCATAAAAATTTCTCTACATTTCATCCAGGGTTTGGTTTTTAATGTTGACTTTCCCAGGCTACCGTACGTGTTACTTCGTTGTAATTCGACAGCATGAATCGGGCCTGGGCACCTGGAGAAGTGGCCATACTGGACTCATAAACATAGACATCATATTCAGGTATCTCATCTGAGGTAGTTTCTTGAGTAAAATACACTGCCCACTGGTAGGTTTGGTACTCGTTGTTGCTGACACTGTTCGCCGAGTAGAACCCTACCCACGAGTAATWAAACACCTCCTTCCAGTCAGCGAAGGACTTCTTCACGAACAGGCGAGCGCAGGCGTAGCCATTTTTAGTGTAGAGCTGCAGACTGGCGTCGTAGCCTTTCACGACGACGGGAATCAAACCGTTCGCACCGTCAAATTCGGAACCACGCCAGACTTCCCTTTCGGTCGTGTCCCAGGGAGATTTTTTGAGGAGTAGCCTGACCTGAAGACCGGGGTTCAGGGCCACGTAAATGTCAGAGGTTCCGGACGTGTCGTTGCCGACGGGGGACTCAGCTAGTTTGGTCGGACTACCATCATCCTTGAAAAGCCCCACCACCATGTAACGGTCCATGATGGACTTTGGTAGGTTGCTCCAACTCATTTTCAGGTAGCCGTTCTCGGCTGGTTTGACGTCAAGCCTCAGCGGGTGACAATCGTCCTCAGTCTTCATTTCCACCATCTGAAGCCTTTGGAATTGGACCGACTTCACATAACAGACCTGGTATTCAGGTGACAGGCACGTTTGGTACCCAGCTTGCCCCAGAAATGCCTCCAAACCGCCCAATGTGTCGTTCCTCCAATGGACCTGTAACTTCTGGATTTCTCGTAAGAGGTCGAAGCTAATGGTGTACGTGTGATTTGGATGGAAGGAATTTGCTTGGTTGTCATTGAGCGGATCAAGTTCAGTAACAAAGACCTCGTACAACCTGGTTTGACTTGACCCTTCTGCCTGGACAACCCTGACTATGATCCTGTCCCTATTTCTGTTGCCAGATTTCAGTGAGTTGTAGTAGTTTTCAGTGACGTACTCAGGCAAGGCCCAAGAGTTAGCTTTACTGATATCCCCCACTGCGTAGTAAGCTTGCCTCTTTAGATCGGTCAGAGCTGGGAGGAAACTGCCGTTATTATCAAAGAAACCAAAGCCATAGTCACCTCTGGCTGGATCGAAATGGGTTTGGATGATGTCATGGTTGATGTCGATCTCTGATTGGTCAACAAACCAGTAAAGCAGATGGAGACCATGTCGTGGGAAGATGCTGCCGTACCATATACCTCTCAGATCCTTGATTGAATCAATGGTCGGAAATGAGGAGGCAGTGAACAGAAACAGTAGCAAGACGGAACAGCAGAATAAGGTGTGCGATGCCATGATCAACCTGAGAGTGAGTGAGAACACGCAAAATATCAACATTAGATATTGAATATTTATATTTATTCAACTACAGTGCATTCGGAAAGTATTCTGACCCCTTGCCTTTTTCAACAAAAAAAATTACTTTACCGCCTTATTCTAAAATTGATTAAATCGTTTTTTTACTTCATCAATCTACACACAATACCCCATAATGAGAAAGTAAAAACAGGTTTTTAGACATTTTTGCACATTTATAAAAAAACKAAACTGAAATATCACAGTTTAGGTTTTACAGTACTCCGACCCTTTACTCAGTACTTTGTTGAAGCACCCTTGGCAGTGATTACAGCCTCGAGTATTCATGGTATGGCGTTACAAGCTTGGCACACCTGTATTTGGGGAGTTTCTCCCATTCTTCTCTCTCAAGTTTTGTCAGGTTGGATGGGGAGCTGCACAGATATGTTCAGGTCTCTCCAGAGATGTTCGATCGGGTCCAAGTCTGGGCTCTGTCTGGGCGACTCAAGGACATTCAGAGACTTGTCCCGAAGCCACTCCTGCTTTGGCTTGGTTGTGTGCTTAGGGTCATTGTCCTGTTGGAAGGTGAAGCTTTCTGAGCGCTCTGGAGCAGGTTTTCATCAAGGATCTCACTGTACTTTGCTCCGTTCATCTTTCCCTCGATCCTGACTAGTCTCCTAGTACCTGCCGCTGAAAAACATCCCCACAGCATGATGCTGCCACCACCATGCTTTACCGTAGGGATGGTGCCAGATTTCCTCCATACATGACGCATGGCAATCAGGCCAAAGGTCAATCTTGGTTTCATCAGACCAGAGTATCTTGTTTCTCATGGTCTGAGAGTCTATAGGTGCCTTTTGGCAAACTCCAAGCGGGCTGTCATGTGTCTTTTACTGAGGAGTGGCTTCCATCTGGCCACTCTACCATAAAGGCCTGATTGGTGGAATGCTGCAGAGGTTGTCATTCTATATATATATTTTTTTTATTGAACCTTTATTTAACTAGGCAAGTCAGTTTAGAACAAATTCTTAAATACGATGACGGCCTACCCCGGCCAAACCCTAACCCGGACGATGCTGGTCCAATTGTGTGCCGCCCTATGGGACTCCAAATCACGGTCGGTTGGGATACATCCTGGAATCGAACCAGGGTCTGTAGTGATGCCTCTAGCACTAAGATGCATTGCCTTAGACCACTGTGCCACTCGGGACCCCCAAGGTTCTCACATCTCCACAGAAGAACTCTGGATCTCTGTCAGAGTGATCATCAGGTTTTTGATCACCTCCCTGACCAAGGCCTTTCACCCCCGATTGCTCAGTTTGGCTGAGCGGCCAGCTCTAGGAAGAGTCTTGGTGGTTCCAAACTTCTTCCATTTAAGAAGTATGGAGGCCACTGTGTTCTTGGGGACCTTCAATGCTGCAGACATTTTATGGTACCGTTCCCCAGATCTGTGTCTTGACACAATCCTGTCTCGGAGCTCTACGGACAATTCCTTTAACCTCATGGCTTGGTTTTTGCTCTGACATGCAGTGTCAACTGTGGGACCTTACATAGACAGGTGTGTGCCTTTCCAAAACATGTCCAATCAATTGAATTAACCACAAATGGACTCAAATCAAGTTGTAGAAACATCTCAAGGATGATCAATGGAAACAGGATGCACCTGAGCTCATTTTCGATTCTCATAGCAAAGGGTCTGAATACATATTTCTGTTTTTWATTTTTTATTAATTAGCAAACATTTCTAAAAACCTGTTTTCGCTTTGTTATTATGGGGTGTTGTATAGATTGATGAGGATTTAAAAAAAATGTCATCTATTTTAGAATAAGGCTGTAAAGTCAAGGGTTCTGAATACTTTCCAAATGCATCTGTGTCAACCGAAGTTACTTGCCAAAGAGTATGATAAAGCATGAAGTATAAATCTTGAAATGGCTGCAACCTCTTTCGTAAATCAGTATATCAAAAAGACGTCAACAGTTTTGTGTACCATTTATCTTAACACATTACAGCTTTTCTGCTACTTATACATACATTTGACATACACATGTTACATACATGATACTTTTAAATACAGCAATCACATAACAATAATACATTACAGCACATAAGCTCTTTAAATGAGCCTCTTACCTGCTCTTTAAGCTCTTTTCGCAGTGTATCTTGTTACTGAGAGATTTGGTGTATTTATATACATCAACACCCATTGTGCAAACACGTCTATGGCCACTCCTTTTGGTTAGTTTTTACAGGTGCTTGCGTCTCAAACTGTACATATTGACCAATGATAAAGAGTGCCCGTATTCTCTCCAGGCATGAGAGGTTTTGATGGAACTGAGCCCATATCAATGAGGAAATTGTGTTCATCTKTTGGGGTATTTCTCTTTGCAATGACCAGGAAGGTTGAATTTAACCACAGATTGAAATGCACCCTAACCTCTTTGCTGGAATGACTTATGTTTTCAGTCAGAACCATTATCGATCCTGAGCTTTTTAGTCCCTTCAGCTATCCTCAACCCCTCCCATCTATCTCCGTAGACCAACCATGTGCCATATCTTTTTCAACTGTGCTGTGATGTTTCACAAACGTTCTGAACCTTTCTAATCGCGTAGTATCAGATAGTAAAGCAGCCCTTTACACTTGTATCCTTATACTGGTTGAAAATGGCAGATTTGGACACTGATAAGCGCCTGAATGGCTGCACGGTAACATGCTATACCTGACATAAGAGCTCAGGGTCTCCGCTTCACAGCTCTG
This sequence comes from Salvelinus sp. IW2-2015, assembly GCF_002910315.2. Taxonomy (NCBI): domain Eukaryota; kingdom Metazoa; phylum Chordata; class Actinopteri; order Salmoniformes; family Salmonidae; genus Salvelinus; species Salvelinus sp. IW2-2015. The sequence goes on from NC_036853.1 coordinate 45,817,935, forward strand.
TATGGATTTTGACTTGCAGCCGTTATAAACTTGGGCACCGCACGCAACAAGAAGTTGCCCCCATCCCTCCTGCTAATTGCTCCCAGGTCATTTTATTTGAACAACTATTCATCAGGCATCCATATCCCCGGTGGGGGTGGTAGGTGCTATATATATGGGCAGTACTCAGTGATATCACTTCCTGACACAGGAGGTAAAAATATAGGACATACAGTGTGTTCATAATAACAACATTCAATGTATCAAAATGCATGACCTTACACAAGAAATGTGATCAATGTTTACAGTAATATATATACACAATATTCAATTAGGATTTTTTTTTTTTAAAGCACACAATAATTTGGACATTTAGGATCTATGAAAACGGTTTTAAGTAGAACTCCTCATTAAGGCCAAGAGGAGACAGTGTGTTGAGCCTGTGGATCCAGAAAGATTCCCTTTGAAGACATTTTCTCTCAATGACCATTTCCATTCCAGTGTACCTCAGAGAACTAATAGGATGTCCAGCYTGTACAAAATGAACAGCAACCAGGTTTTTTGTCTGATCTGTCTGTATATTGCTGCGGTGCTCTCTGAACCGGGCCTTAAGGCTTCTTGGGCTTTTCCCTATGTGACCTATGACCWACAGGGGTATTTCAACATGTAAACAACATTGGTGGACATGCAGGTAATCAGGCCTTTGACCTTAAATCTTTGTCATGTGCGGAGGTGGGTAAATGAGTCACATTTACACGTGAACTACATTGAGCACATTGGCCACATCTGTAATGACCCTCCGGAACCTTGTCCAAKAAAGTTTCCCTTTTCTCTGGTGAAATCAGATTTGACCACAATGTCTCTCAAATTTGGGGTTATTTTAAACACTATACGTGGGGGATATTTAAAGTTGGGTTTCAATTGTGGGTCAGTATCAATAATTTACCAGCACTTCCTGATAATGTCGTTATTAAATGACTTCCCCGATGGTGAGTCTTGGGTGAAGCACGATGGCACAAAAAGCTTATTTCTCTAAAATGTTATGCACAAATTTGTTTACATCCCTGTCAGTGAGCATTTATCCTTTGCCAAGATAATCCATCCACCTGACAGGTGTGGCATATCAAGAAGCTGATTAAGCAGCATGATCATTACACAGTTGTACCTTGTGCTGGGAACAATAAAAGGTCACTCTAAAATGTGCAATTTTGTCACACCACACAATGCCACAGATGTCTCAGGTTTTGAGGGAGCTTGCAAATGGCAAACTGACTGAAGAAATGTCCACCAGAGCTGTTGCCAGAAATGTGAATGTTCATTTCTCTATCAACATTGTTTTAGAGAATTTGGCAGTACGTCCATCTGGCCTGACAACCGTAGACCACGTGTTATCACGCCATCCCAGGACCTCCTCATCCGGCTTCTTCACCTGTGGGATCGTCTGAGAGCAGTCACCCGGACAGCTGATGAAAAGGTGGGTTTGCACATCCAAAGAATTTCTGCAAAAACACTCAGAAACCGTCTCAGGGAAGCTCATCTGCATGCTCGTCGTCCTCATCAGGGTCTTGACCTAACTGAACGACTTCAGTGGGCAAATGCTCACCTTCGATAGCCACTGTGCTTTTCATGGATGAATCACGGTTTCAACTGTACCTGACAGATCGTGTTGTGTGGGCGAGCGGTTTGCTGATGTCAACGTTGTGAACAGAGTGCCCCATGGTTGCGGTGGGGTTATGGTATGCACAGGCATAAGCTACGAACAATGAGCACAACTGCATTTTATCTATGACACTTTGAATTCACAGAGATACCGTGGCAAGATCCTGAGGCCCATTGTTGTGCCGTTCATCTGCCGCAATCACCTCATGTTTCAGCATGATAATGCACAGCCCCATGTCGCAAGGATCTGTCACAATTCCTGAAGCTGAACATGTTCCCATTCTTCCATGGCTTGCATACTCACCAGACATGTCAGCAGCCATTGAGCATGTTTGGGATGTTCTGGATTGACGTGTACGACAGCGTGTTCCACTTCCCGCCAATATACAGCAACTTCGCACAGGCATTGAAGAGGAGTGGGACAACATTCTACATTCCACAATCAACAGCCTGATCAACCACATCTGAAGGAGAKGKGTCGTGGCGCATGAGGCAAGTGGTGGTCACACCAGATACTGACTGGTTTTCTGATCCACGCCCCTCCTTTTTTTTTTTAAGGGATCTGTGACCAACGGTCCTGTATTCCCAGTCGTGAAATAGATGGACCTAATGAATTTATTTCAATTGACTGAATTCCTTATATGAACTGTAACTCAGTAAAATCTTAGACATTGTTGCAATGTGCGATAATATTTTTTTCKGAATATTTTGTAAGATGAGACCTTGAGGATTAAAATAAATACAGTGTTGACGCAAGCCAAACACCCGTAAGTCCGAATGTGCACTTCACATGTCCTAAAACTCATGTAATATACAGTGTCAATGTGCATGATCACTATGTTTGATGTACAGTTGCAAGACAACATGGTGTTATAACCCTGGGTTGTCTTTAACAGAATGAGCCTAGGTTTGTTGTATTGTGAAGAAGATTTGTCGCGGACCACACATCTGAATGCAATCCATTCTCTGCGCACCAAAATGACGATCTGCTTCTCTGAATTGTCTTGTGAAAGCCTAACACTGTAAGATCATATGTTATAATTTAGCTTGTTATGTTTGTAATAGAWCAAGCTTTCGAATAATGCACACCTGACTCAGATTGTGATTTATAATGGACCGTTCTTTGGATTGTGTAAACAACAGTAATTGTGCATCAAATCCAATCAAGCTTTATTTATACAGCACATTTCAGACATGGAATGCAACGCAATGTGCTTTACAGGAAAAAATTAATGAAAACAATGAAAATAAAAGCTGAAATATTTACTACACAACAAACACAAGATAAAAAACTAAAGAATGACACAAACTGAATGACTAAAAAGTACCCTAAGGAAAAGCAAAGCTAAAAAGATGTGTTTTAACTTCTTTTTCTATTTTAAATATGTCCACAGTTTCAGCCCTCTCAGGTTCTCTGGCAGGCTATTCCAGAGGCTGGGGGCATAATAACGAAAAGCTGTCTCTCCATGCCTCTTGGTCCTAGTCTTTGGGAAAGTTAAAAGGCCAGTGCCAGAGGACCTGAGGGACCTACTGGGTACATAACTTAAAAATATGTGGAGGGCTGTGTTCCAAAAAACAAACATATACAAGTGCTTGCTCTAGTTCCGGCACAGCTAGGAGAGCAAAGATTCTTCTTTTAGTCATACAATTACATTTAAATTACTTAGGAACTGTGCTCAATTTGGAGAGGTGTGTGGCCACTTGGAAACACCAGTTAGACCTCTCACTCAAACCCTTTTCATTTTTTTGCACCTACTCAAAATTCTCTATGAATATTCTTATCGCGTTACTGAATGTATCTAGAATGTATTTTCAGATGTTGTTGTCAACAAATACGGCGAAAAGTACAGTAAATGTGAAGTACACATAAACTCATCAGTGTAATGTTTGGATACTGTCTTGTGTCAGGTGAACTGTTGTGTCCTCACCTTTAGTCTAATMATTTTCCCATAATCTCCAAACTGTTGACTTTTAAATTGCTACCATGTTTATGCATATGCTTTCCATATTCCTTCTGTAAGGAACATTTCCACTTAGCCCTATCCATATAAGGCCAATTCCAAAGAGTGTAAGGGGAATATTTTTACTAAGAGTGTTATTATATTATTGATTGATTGACYATGGCTTTCCAAGTCACCCAACAGTGCTACAGTATTTGCAGAGATAGTTTTCGTTAAATGTGATTTTTTTAGCCAATATTGACCAGAAACAAGCTACGGTACCATAACAAGTGATCTATTGATTCTGTCTCTTTGCAGCAAAATCTTCAGAGCTGGGACAGTCGTATCCCCCATATAGATAACATTCTGTTGGTATAAAGAATTTTGTATTATAATTTAAATTCAAAAACTATGTTTTGAATCAAGAGTTGTTTTGTGTGTCAGTTCTTAAAACATGTGCCATGGAATCGGCACATCAAAAATCTCTTCCCAACTATTTTGCAACCTGTATGGCGCAGCTGTCAATTTGTTGGTCCTTAAATAGAACTGGATWATTTTTTTTAATCGATCACAATTTTTTATAAACAATTTTGTTTTTTAATGAAGGGTCGACAGACAGGGTCCCTGCCTCCTTGTCACGCCCTGGCCATAGAGAGGTTTTTATTCTCTATTTTGGTTAGGCCAGGGTGTGATTAGGGTGGGCATTCTATGTGGTCTATTTCTTTGTTTTTGGCCAAGTGTGGTTCCCAATCAGAGGCTATCGTTGTCTCTGATTGGGAATCATACTTAGGCAGCATTTTTACCCACCTGTGTTTGTGGGTAGTTATTTTCTGTTTAGCTGTTTTGTTGCCTGACAGAACTGTGCGCTTTYGTTCTCTAATTTGTTGTTTTGTTCGAGTGTTTTTTTAAAYAAAATCATGAACACTTACMACGCTGCGCTTTGGTCCACTCATTCCGACGAGAGCCGTTACACTCCTACAGCTTCCACTTGCCTCCTCTATTTTTGCAGTAATGCTGCAATCAGTTGGTTGTAATTTTGGATAGGGAAGACATTTCCATATATTTTTGTTAGCTGCGTGTGACAGAACTCCACCAATCCTGTTTTATAATATAATTTAGAAAGATTATATAGTTAAAAAAATGTTTACAATTAATGTTTTTTTTTATTGATTAGTAATTTTCAGTTTAAACATAATGTGTTGTAATATTTGTTTTGTCTTTTCTGGTGGATGAAACTGTAATTGCAACCAGCTTTCTATGGCTTGTTTTAAAAATATTATGAATTATGAAGATTATGAAGATTTAATTTTCAATTAACCGAAAGTGAGTATAGCTTACTTAGTACAGTTGATTACTATTACGTTTCATTTTGTGAATAAAGTCAGAGTTAACAGAATTATTAATGGAACAAGGGTGCCAAAGAAATTTAGTAAAATAAGTGATTTTGTGGTCGAACTCCTATAGGTTCCTATAGGTTCCTTGAAAAAGTTCATTCAGTCATGTGTCTGATAAAGTTACAGAAACAACAATGATTCAAAGGTTAAATACATTATGATATAAGATATGCCTCAAAGACCCCAGCATCATCATGCCCTGAAGTAAAAGATGATCTTACATTTCATAGATGGTTTGGTTTTTAGGGTTGACTTTCCCAGGCTACAGTACGTGCTACTTCRTTGTATTTTGACAGCATGAATCGGGYCTGGGCACCTGGAGAAATGRCCATACTGGACTCATAAAAATAGACATCATACTCAGGTATCTCCTCTGAGGAAATCTCTTTAGTGAAAGAMCCTGCCCACTGGAAGGTTTGGTACTCGTTGTTGCTGACACTGTTCGCCGAGTAGAACCCTACCCACGAGTAATTAAACACCTCCTTCCAGTCAGCGAAGGACTTCTTCACGAACAGGCGAGCGCAGGCGTAGCCATTTTTAGTGTAGAGCTGCAGACTGGCGTCGTAGCCTTTCACGACAATGGGAATCAAACCGTCCGCATCGTCAAATTCGGCACCTCTCCAGACTTCCCTGTCGTCATGTCCCAGAGAGATTTCTGTTTAAGTAGCCTGACCTGAAGACCGGGGTTCAGGGCCACGGAAACGTCTGAGGTTCCAGATGTGTCGTTGCCGACGGAGGACTCAGCTAGTTTGGTCGTACTAGCATCGTCCTTGAAAAGCCCCACTACCATGTACACGGTCCATGATGGACTTTGGTAGGTTGCTCCAACTCATTTTCAGGTAGCCGTTCTCGGCTGGTTTGACGTCAAGTTTCAGCAGGTGACAATCATCCTCTGTCTTGATTTCCACCATCTGAAGCCTTTGGAATCGGACCGACTTTGCGGAACAGACTTGAAATTCGGGTGTCGGGCACGTTTGATATCCTGATTGCGTCAGAAATGCCTCCAAACCGGCCAAGTGTTGTTCCTTCCTCTGACCATCTGTAACGTCTGAATTTCTCGTAAGAGGTCGAAGCCATACTATTCGTGTGATTGGATCGAAGGAATTCACTTGGTTGTCATTGAGAGGATACATTTGAGTGACAAAGACCTCGTCCAACTTGAACTGATTTGACCCATTGGCCCGGGCAACCCTGACAATCATCCTGTCCCTGTTTCTGTTCCCCGACTTCAGTGAGTTGTAGTAGTTTTGAGTGATATACTCAGGCAAGGCCCAAGAGTTTGCCTTACTGATATCCCCACTGCGTAGTAAGCTTGCCTCTTTGGATCGGTCAGAGCTGGGAGGAAACTGCCGTTATTATTGAAGTAACCAAAGCCATAGTCACCTCTGGCTGGGATCAAATGGGTTTGGATGATGTCATGGTTGATGTCGATCTCTGATTGGTCAACAAACCAGTAAAGCAGATGGAGACCATGTCGTGGGAAGATGTTGCCGTACCATATGCCTCTCAGATCCCTGATTGTATCAATGGTCGGAAATGTAGAGGCAGTGTACAGAAAGAGGAGCAGGAGGGAACAGCAGGATAAGGTGTTCCAGGCCATGATCAACCTGAGACAGAGAGAGTGTGAGAGAGCAAAATGTCAACATTAACATTTTCTATACTCAAAAAAGTGAAAATCTTGCCAAAGAAAATGTATAAAACATGAAGTATAACTTTTAGAAAGGCTCAACCTCTTTTCTGATACAGTACGGCATGTGTATATCATAAAGACATCAACATTATGTGTACCATGTATTGTACTAACGATTGTCGTGGTAATTTCCTGTATTACTCAATAGAGAGAGAGAGAGAGCCAACCACACACAAGTCAGAGTTAAATTATATATTCCATCTTTAATATATATACAAGCTTCACCAAGGCCTTTTTTGACTCTCAGATCAATTCAGTGTCTATAAATGAATTCTCTGAGAGTGCTTACAAAACAATTCTTAGTTTCATTTATAGCCAAGATACACCCCTCTCAACTTACATAGAATCYTTCACCCGAAAGAGGAGTATCCTATCGCTAGACAGCATCAGCTATAAATCATCGTTCAGTTTGATCTCCCAAGACAAGGTTTAAATCTCATGCTTGGTACCATTACCTCATCCAATGGCATATATCAATTGTMATTTCTAGATATTCCCAAACCTGGACAAACTCAMAATCAGACAGTGAGCCTCTTAGGTAAAATACTAGGTCAAGATAAGGGCAACCTCAGAGGGGAAATACAATGGTTCCAAACACTGCCAAACTCCTTCCCCCTATGAGAAAAGTAGGGAGTGACTGGCGTACAGACATTGTATGAGATAACTAACTGGTTCCCCAATTAATAACTCCATCCCGTCACATGGTTTAGGAATAGTTACAAACAACRTTCCCATAAGAAACCAACGTTCCACTCTGTCCTCCTCCCCTTCTGATATTCTACTTAGCACCACATGGTTTAACATATACATTGACTTATGAAGACAAGCCTGACCTCTCCCCTCTCTGGCCCCAAGTTCCTAATCCCTAGCTCAGAAGATTCTAATGACAAGTATCTCACAAGCATATGATGAAAATAACATCTTATCTATCTATGTTACCTTGCTAAATCTGATTCTGCCACGACAGGATATAGTACAGCAATTAGCATCTTACCTGCTCTTGAAGCTCTGTCTTTTCGCAGTGTATCTTATTACTGAGAGATTTGGTGTATTTATATTTGTTCATACCCATTGTGCAAACATACCATGCTGAAGGCCATTCTGTGTGTGGACTGCTGATGTCTGGAGTGTTATTGGGTCACATCTGTTGATAACAGTTATTGGTTAAGTTTTGCAGGTGCTCATACAATAGATTTGATTATTCTTCTCCTTCCCGTTCTTTTCTTGCAAAAATATTCAGTAGCTAATGCGTTTTGTCATGAACTGTACATATTGACCATGGACAAATTGTGCTAGTTTTTCCTTCTAGTACTTTTTGGTCAAAGAAAAGCTTTACAACTGAAAACGTACAAGGCCCCAATTCAATCAGTKGCAGATAAAGGAACACTGCACCACAGGCTCACTCAGAATGATTGTGCTTTATGCAGGTGGGGTTTCACGTCAATATTCAATGGCAATGTCAGTGAGAAGAACAACTTTCGGGTAATTTACATCTCTGATAAACATTCAGAGTGAAGCCATAGTATGTTTCTGCTTCATCTGAAAGTGATCGATTGAGAGASCCCCCATGTAACGGCTCTCATTGGTGGTAGGAAGGGTAGACCAAAGCGCAGCGTGGTAGGCGTACATCGTCTTTCTATTTGATGACACCAAAACAAAATAACAAAGACAAAAAACAAAAGCGAACAGTTCTGTCAGGCACAGACACTAAACAGAAAACAAGATCCCACAAACCCCAAAAGGAAAAGGACAACTTATATATGATCCCCAATCAGAGACAACGATAGACAGCTGCCTCTGATTGGGAACAATACTCGGCCAAAAACAAAGACATAGAAAACATAGACATTCCCACCCGAGTTACACCCTGACCTAACCAAACATAGAGAATAATAAGGATCTCTAAGGTCAGGGCGTGACACCCCAATTATTTTACACCCACTGCTCCACCTCTCATTGAGGCTCTGAAAGGTGAAATGTCACAAACTAGTCAGTCTTTGTCTTGAATGAGTTCAATCAAACTCTTGTGGGTTCAGACCTCGGATCAAATACTATTTGAAATATTTTAACTTTAGATGTGCTTGATTGAGCTTTTCTGTCGCAATGGAACCAACAGAATAGTCCCTAAAGTGCAAACCTGACACTCCAGGTAGGCTAAATCAAACACTCAGAAAGATTGAAAGTAATTTGGTTCGAGTGGGTTTGATTGAATTGAACCCTYATAAATGAGTAAATGGTGTTACTCAGGTATCTGGGTATTTGCTTTTGCAGTTACAGGGAAGGTAGAATTTATAAAGGGGCTGAATTTACTGGTTCCACCTGGGCTGTTTTGGTACACTTGGGGGTCTTGGGGGTGTGGTTCGATAGGGGTAGGCTTGTTCGACATTGCAGCCGACAGTGTAGGTGACTGCCAACTGACTGATCTGCAAAATACCTTGCACCATAAATAACTACTCATTATTATTTGTAGATCAGTCAGTCACCCTTTAGCCACAATGCATCATGGATTTGATGCTTTCGACAGGGCCAGTGTCTTACGTTCACTGTATCAATGCCACATAGATCGTTTTCAACCAGATACGTTCGTTTTTGCGTTCAGGTGCTCTCTAACCAGCAGTCAGCCAAAGATTAATACATACTCTAATCTATTTGCTGGAATGAGGAAAAACGTGTGTTATTTACCACACTGTAGGAAAAACTGTTTGCTTTGGGCGTAGTATTAACCGGGTTATCAGTGAGCTATTTGTCTGAAAAGTACATTGTCACTTCATGCAAGATAAAGCACCTGCCTACTTCCTTGTATTTTAGTGTATCTTGTTTTTTTATATCAAATGGAATGCTCTGCTGTTCTTATTGTTGAATCAGGATGTTCTAAGAAGAGATCTCAAGATTGTCTTAAGGCGTTGGAGTGTTACTTTTTATCGTGGTGGGGGGGGTTGTGGTTGCAATCACCCTACGGATTAAGAGGCACATTATGTGCATAAGATTGAGGGATCTGGGTTTTTAATGTTAATTTGTGTCTGGATCTGTGTCTGGTTTGGTGTAATGCAACTCTTGATCAGATCAGAGAGCGTTGGCTCAGGCAGTTAACTCACACACAAACACTGGAAACACTCCCCCAGTCTTATAGAACGGGGGTTCACTTTACATGATCTCTTCCTTAGGAATTTTCCTCAGGAGTCTTTTGAAGAAGTCGGAAAAACACACACATTCTTCAAAAAGATGTTCTCTTTACACCTGGTTGATGTCTCAGCGTTTATAGAGAGTTTTCCTGAGACATCACATGCAATAACGTCAGTCATACACATCAATAACACATTTTCATTGAAAGCCCCTCACTTAGCTAGCTGATGAGTGCATGACTACATCCCAAATTGAACCCTATTCCCTATATAGTGCACTAATTTAGACCAGAGCCCTATGGGCCATGGTATAAAGAAGTGCACTATATAGGGAATAGGATGCCATTTGGGATGCCTCCCATTTAAAAGTCACCTCTTATTGCACAGGAAGTCTTACAAAGGTGCCTAACATAGGCTTAGAGCAGATGTTGAATATTGTGTTTCCAGTATATTTAACTCTTTATCGGGCCAAACCGGCCTTTGTGTCAGTGGTACTGTACTATGGATGTGTGTAATAAAGAATAAATKAATGATTGAATTACTTATATTAGTATGGTTTACCCATCCGTTAAATGTGCAGTAGAAGATTGTTAATGAGTTACTTTTATGAATCATAACGTTATATAACTGCTTGATGTTATCAGTTAGAGCACGTTTTGATTTTGGCCCTAGCACTACACAGCTAGCTAATTCAAATAATGAATTAATCATCAAGCTTTGATTATTTGAATCAGCAGTATAGTGCTTGGTCAAAAAACTAAACGGGCACTCCTTGGAGTCCCCAGGACCGAGTTTGGGAAATGCTGAGTTAGAGTTACTATTGTCCTGATGATATCAGTTAGAGCTAGAATTGTGTTTATTCAACGTGTGAAATGGAATGTTTGGGAGCTTACTCATAGTTTTTCTTCTCAAGAAACCCTTTGTGGTGTGGCTGGTGCCTAGGGGCAAACTCAGTCCACCCATATAATGTCAACAAAATCAATATCAAATGTGTTTTCCCCTCATTGACAAAATTTGAATTGTTAAACAACCCTTACACTTTGACATGGTTTATTACTGCCTGTCAGACAGAGACATTTTAATAGCCGTACATGAAAAATTACTAAATAAATAAATGGGGAAAAGTTGTCCCCATTTAATTCACTTTTTGCACATCATGGTCCCCTGTGGGCCTTCATTTCCTGCTTGAGCAGACTCCTCCAGAACTTCTAAAATGTCCGCCCCTCCATCCTAAAGAATTATTAGAGTTTGAATCCCGTCATTTATCAACAGAAATGTGTGGGGGAAACACTTTTAATACTCTCATATGGAAGATGTAACTTAATGCCATTTAAAAAAATATATTAGTGGAGGCTGGAGCAGGGAGACATGGAGAGGACCTGCTCATTGACATTGCTGGAATGGAATGAATGGAACTGTATCAAACACATGCAAATGAAAGTTGTGTGTTTCTAAATACCTTTTGTCATAGTTATTCTCAGGTGAGTGGAAATTGTAGAAATTTGAAACTAAGGACTTTGTTTAATCAAATGTCTTAACCAGCTTTCCATGTTATGTAATAATAGACACTTCTGCACAATACAAATAATTGTGACAAGTTTTTATTTGGTTTACATTTCTTCATGATTTAAAATAGATGACACAACTACAGAGGAGGTCAGAGAGCCCTGACACTCTTACCAAGGCTAAACAGGAAGGAAGAGGACGAGGAGCAGAAGGAGATGTATAAATGTAACTGTAGAGCCTTCACTGTGGGACTCAAGCCAACACTGGGGTTAAAGAAACACAACAAAATCCCTCTAGTTTGTCAGAAGTTCAGTTCTCCCCTCTTATGAAGTACACTGGATGTACTATTAGATTCAAAAGTATTTTTTTTTTCTCTCCATTTTTTTCCAGAGAAAAAAAATACATAGTCTACATAGTTCAAATGGAGAGAATTTTTTTAAACTTTTGAATCTAATAGTACATCCAGTGTACTTCATAAGAGGGGAGAACTGAACTTCTGACAAACTAGAGCGATTTTGTTGTGTTTCTTTAACCCCAGTGTTGGCTTGAGTCCCACAGTGAAGRCTCTAGATCAGTGAAGGCTGAAGATGAAGTAGATGTCCTAACCGACTTGCCAAAACAATAGTTTGTTATTAACAAGAAATTTGTGGAGTGGTTGAAAAACGAGTTTTAATGACTCCAACCTAAGTGTATGTAAACTACCGCCTTCAACTGTACATGAGGTAGATGTTCCCTTAACCACAGATGTAGAATCAGATTACTAACCTTAATCATTATGGGGATTGAAAAAGATCTCCAACCACTGTTCCAGGCACAGAACGCTTACAGTCTAGCCATTTCACAATCGTTCATGCCTTCTCTTCATCTCATGCTCCGCAGATCCAATTTAATTCTATTGCTTAAAATGCTTTCATCAATGTTAACCCTCCAGAGTGAATCTAAGTTACATAACAATCCCCATCAAAATCTGTCAATTTAAACTAGATATCAGTTTGAATGTGTCTCAATCCACCCCATCAGCCTAGAGATATCAGTTTGGATGTGTCTCAATCCCACCGCATCCGCCAGTGTGRCACTTCCGCATCTGCGGTGAAAGGTGACAAAGCTAGAGCGGTGTTTGTCAGACCATGAGACATCCCGAAAATTGGTCTTCTCACGAAAACATCTGTAGCATCCGAACAGTTTGACCTTCAAACTAATGGGACCCCACTGTGGAAAGGGGAGATTCCGTTTTGCTCTACAACCCCCACAAGTGTCACTGGACTTGTCTGAAGGTAACCGGTACCAGTTTAAAAAAACAAATGGAAGAATGAAGGTAGTTTTGTGCAGGTATGAAGTATGAAGGTAGTTTTGTGCAGGTATGAAGTATGAAGGTAGTTATTTTCCACATAGTAAATATGTATAAAAAACAAACAAAAGTTATTTTATATCTACTAGATTTAGGACGGACACTTCAAAACCTTGTTTCTTATGATACATTATTTTACTGTCCTTTTTTTCCATTTTTGAGTCAGTTATTGAATGTGTTACTATGGGCTTTAGTAGTAAATGCCAAAACCAATATTTTATTTAATCTATTTTTTTTAATATATTTGTTTTATACCTAAAGGGGTCCTAAAATTCTAAGTGATCCATAGTATGACTGTCTTAAAACAATTCCGTATGTCAGCTTAGCACCCCCCTACCCCAACGTCTAAGACTTTAAATAATCACTGAGGAACTTAACTTAATTCATAGGATCTGGAATTACTGAGTGAAGTTTGGAATAGGCTACGTTTCTGACTCGAGTGCAGTGGTTAGTCACAGGATCAGATTGATGTTGTTATAGTAGCACTGAAAACCCACCAGATGGCGCTGTTTAACAAACACTATTGACACTTGACAATTACTATTGACAGCATACATTCAATTGTTTAATCAAGTGATATTGATAAGGCCTTAGGACATTATGGGTGAATTGTCCTCTGTGTAGTATTCACTGTGTGGAACTGGGTGCTTCAGTAGAGGTTATACGTTTCTTTTACTTCCAACCCTAAAAGTAAGACCAGACAAGGCCAGATCAGGCAAAGCTCATGTTTTCGGGTTGAGTAAATATAATAATGATGATCCACTGCTGCGTGGTCTGCTGCTGTGTGTGTGTGTGTGTGTGTGTGTGTGTGTGTGTGTGTGTGTGTGTGTGGTGGTGTGTGTGTGTGTGTGTGTGTGTGTGTGTGTGTGTGTGTGTGTTGTGTGTGTGTGTGTGTGTGCGTCTGGGAGTCGATGATAAATCCAGTTTGAAGCGTCGCATGTAAGAATCACATAGATCAGTGTATTAGTTCAAGACGGTGCCAGTGACAGTTTGTGTTATGCTTTTTCTGCACTAGAGGGCAGTCACCACTAAGCCTGCAGTAATCAGACATTCACTCTCACAGGTGTTGAATATGTGTTTGTAGTTATGCTCTGCTAACTGAGTGATGACAAAAATAGCCCACTAATGTTTTACAGATGAAGAAGTCATATCTACACGTTCCTGAATCCCTGCCCCAAACTAAAACAAAACAATAAGGTTAGAATTTCACATTCACAGGTTTAGATTAGAATACTTAGTTATCCCAAAGTTTCATTTGGAGTTTTAAACGTAACAACATCACTAGTCTTACAGACCACTATCTATAAAAAAAAAGTTTGTCAGTGAAGGATGAAGGTTAAAGATGTAGGGGTGAGTGGGGTAAGTTGAGCCGTTTTTTACATTCATTATCACTACAACAAGGGAAATAAATTATTCTTTCTAACAAAGATATGTCTACATATATTTCAGGATGTTTTGTATCCTGGAAATGATCGAAAATGAGTGTAAACATACAGTTTAGAAAACATAGCTTCTCCAAAGAAAGTGGTGTTTTGTTTAGCACGGAATACCCGGGTATGGGGTAAAATTGAGCGTAGGGACTGCGTAAATTGAGCCGCCTTGGGGTAAGTGGGTGATGGTGCGGTAGGTCAAAGTTTATTCATGGAATGGGGGTGTTGTATATTATATATCTTAAATGTATGCCTTCATTTAGATATAGATCTTTGTTCAACTCACTTACCCTTCTATTTCTTGACCAGTTGTCTGGGACAGGGATGTTGTATCAATGTGCCATTGGCTCGACATTTTGACTATAATTAGCCCACAGAGCTATAAGGATGCACTTTCATGCTAGGTTTAGGACCTCATATTGTAAATTGTTTAGACCACAACTGATGTATAAGACAACCTTGCAGCTATCTACGTTGTTTTAGATACAAGCATCATAAAACCTATAACACATTCATTTGACATTGTGAATACTTTTGGTCCTAACTTGCTTACTACTTTTTCCATGTGGTTTCTTCCTTCACAGACTCCATGAAATGATGACCTCTTCCTAAACATTTCGGTCAGATGATTCATTTTGTGTATGGTTTCCTAGAAACAAGAGCGGCTCAACTAACTATTGTCTCTCAACTTACCCCACTATCCCCTAAAGGCAAAGGATAAAATGCTTTGTATAAATCTGGATATATGCCAAATTTAACTGGACTTGTTTCTAGCATTACTTCACTGCCTCCCTAAACACTGGTATTTATAAGCCACGTCAAGCCTTTGTCAAATGACAAGTTAATAACCAGGGGTTAATGGGTGTTGACCACCTTACACTCCTTAACAGTTTTGGGTATATTTTCTAGGAAAGTTGTACACTCTGACCCAGTTTATATACTAGAGACTAGTCTAGAATATTTCCAAGTACTGGTCCTCTCTTGTGGTTTGACCGAGGTAGTGGTATGAGTTGTATGCAGGGAAGGGGTTGAATGTGACACATGAGCTACTTAAATCAGTTTTACCAGATTTTTACTAGCATGTCAAATGTGCAACCAGGGGGGAAAAAATCCTACACCACCTTTACTCCACACACAGTGTTACGGCTGTGTACGGGAGGCGAAGTCAGGTGCAGGAGAACAGAGTAGATTTAACTGGCGCACTTTTATTCCGGTCAAGAAATAGGCACAAAATGACATCAAAGTGCCCAAAAGAAAACACGGAACATGTACAAAAGTATAGCGCGTGAACATCTCACATAACAATAAACAATTACACACAAAGACATGGAGGGGAACAGAGGACTAAATACATGCAGTGTGATTAGATCATGAAAACCAGGTGTGTATGGAAACAAGACAAAACAAATATGTGTCGTAGTAGCGCATGTGCTTCAAAGTAGTGTATGGACATACAGCAKGGGACCAAAAGTCATGAACGAGTTCTAGATACCTGCTCTCTAGAGACAGCAGGAGCGGTAGAGATACTCTGAATGATCGGCTATGAAAAGCCAACTGACATTTTACTTCTGAGGTGGTGACCTGTTGCACCCTTGACAACTACTGTGATTATTATTATTTGACCCTGCTGGTCATCTATGAACATTTGAACATCTTGGCCATTTTCTGTTATAATCGCCACACCTCATAGCCTGGTTCCTCTCTAGGTTTCTTCCTAGGTTTTGGCCTTTCTAGGGAGTTTTTCCTAGGCACCGTGCTTCTACACCTGCATTGCTTGCTGTTTGGGGTTTTTGGCTGGGTTTCTGTACAGCACTTTGAGATATCAGCTGATATAAGAAGGGCTTTATACATACATTTTATGAATAGAAATATGAAAAATGCAGCGGCGATGGCTAGAAGCTGGTGACGTCGATCGCCGAACACCGCCCGAACAAGGAGAGGAGCCGACTTCGGTGGAAGTCGTGACACACAGAGATGAATGCAAAGCTCTCCCCCACCCTCCATCTGGCAAATCTAATCATAATTATATCCTCCTGATTCCTGCTTACAAGCAAAAACTAAAGCAGGAAGTACCAGTGACTCGCTCAACACGGAAGTGGTCAGATGCCGCGGATGCTACACTACAGAACTGTTTTGCTAGCACAGACTGGAATATGTTCCGGGATTCATCCAATGGCATTGAGGAATACAGCACCTCAGTCATCGGCTACATCAATAAGTGCGTCGATGACGTCGTCCCCACAGTGACTGTACGTACATATCCCAACCGGAAGCTATGGATTACAGGCAACATCCGCATTGAGCTAAAGGCTAGAGCTGCCACTTTCAAGGAGCGGGAGACTAATCTGGACACTTATAAGAAATCCCGCTATGCCCTCAGACGAACCATCAAACAAGCAAAGCGTCAATACAGAATTAAGATTGAATCCTACTACACCGGCTCTGACACTCGTTGGATGTGGCAGGGCTTGAAAACTATTACGGACTACAAAGAGAAACCCAGACGTGAGCTGCACAGTGAGGCTCGACGAGCTAAATGCCATTTATGCTCGCTTTGAGGCAAGCAACACTGACACATGCACGAGAGCACTAGCTCTTCTGGATGACTGTGTGATAAGGCTCTCGGCAGCCGATGTGAACAAAACCTTTAAACAGGTCAACATTCACAAAGCTGCTGGGCCAGACGGATTACCAGGACGTGTACTCAAAGCATGCGCGGACCAAATGTGTGTCTTCACTGACATTTTCAACCTCTCCCTGACCGAGTCTGTAATACCTACATGTTTCAAGCAGACCACCATAGTCCCTGTGCCCAAGGAAGTATTGGTAACCTGTCTTAATGATTACCACCCTGTGGCACTCACGTTGGTAGCTATGAAGTGCTTTGAAAGGCTGGTCATGGCTCACATCAACAGCATCCTTCCGGACACCCTAGACCCACTCCAATTTGCATACCGCCCCAACATATCCACAGGTGACGCAATCTCAATCGCACTCCACACTGCCCTTTCTCACCTGGACAAAAGGAACACCTATGTGACAATGCTGTTCATTGACTACAGCTCAGTGTTCAACAACATAGTGCCCAGTAAGCTCATTTCTAAGCTAAGGACTCTGGGACTAATCAACTCTCTCTGCAACTGGATCCTTGACTCCCTGACGGGCCACTCCCAGGTGGTAAGGGTAACCAACAACACATCTGTCATGCTGATCCTCAACACTGGGGCCCCTCAGGGGAGCGTGCTTAGTCCCCTCCTGTACTCCCTGTTCACCCACGACTGGGTGGCCAAGCACGACTCCAACACCATCATTAAGTTTGCTGACGACACAACAGTGGTAGGCCTGATCACCGACAACGATGAGACAGCCTATAGGGAGGAGGTCAGAGACCTGGCCGGGTGGTGCCAGGACAACAACCTCTCCCTCAATGTGAGCAAGACAAAGGAGATGATCGTGGACTAAAGGAAAAGGAGGGCCGAACAGGCCCACATTAACATCAACGGGGCTGTAGTGGAGCGTGTCGAGAGTTTCAAGTTACTTGGTGTCCACACCAAAAAATATCATGGTCCAAATACACCAAGACAGTCATGAAAAGGGTCCCCCTCAGGAGACTGAAAAGATTTTGCATTGGTCCCCAGATTTAAAAAAAAGTTTCTACAGCTGCACCATCGAGAGCATCCTGACCGGTTGCATCACCGCCTGGTATTGCAACTGCTCGGTATCCGACCGTAAGGTGCTACAGAGGGTAGTGCGTACAGACCAAATACATCACTGGGGCCAAGCTTCCTGTCATCCAGGAGCTCTATCTTAGGTGTCAGAGGATGGCCCAAAAAATTGTCAAAGACTCCAGTCACCCAAGTCATAGACTGTTCTCTCTGCTACCGCATGGCAAGCAGTACCGGAGCACCAAGTCTAGGTCCAAAAGGCGCCCCCCAAGTCTAGGTCCACCCTCTTTGTTTTTACACTGCTGCTAGTCGCTGTTTATTATCTATGCATAGTCACTTTACCTCTACCTACATGTACAAATGACCTCGACTAACCTGTACCCCCGCACATTGACTCKGTAACGTTACCCCCTGTATACAGCCTCGTTATTGTTATGTAATTTTATTGTGTTACTTTTTATTTTTTACTTTAGTTTATTCAGTAAATATTTTATTTAACTATATTTCTTGAACTGCATTGTTGGTTAAGGGTTTGTAAGTAAGCATTTCACGCTAAGGTTCACCTGTTGTATTCGGAGAATGTGACATAACATTTGATTTGATTTGACATGGTATTTTAGAGCAGAGAGTGGAGCTGAGGAACGTGGAGGCCAGATTGAGGGACAGCGAGGACAAGGTGGACGAGCGGGGATGGTATGGTAAGGGATGGTAATAAGAAACATCAATGCTTATCCACATTTTTCTTCATATTGTTGTAGCGTTGGAGGTTAGACTGAGTGTCAGTGAGAGCCGTTCAGAGGAGTCCGAAGACAGAAAGCAGAATGGTCACATTACAAGTGCGGTCTCTACATAACAAATCCTTCACTATAATGTAATGGATTTTCATTCCAGCATCGTAATATTCAACATAATCAACACAGAACCATTGCATTCCCAGACACTGGTTTATGGCAGCGCCGAGTGTACTTTATTGTGATGCATGTAATGATGGTGTCATTCATTATCAAGGTATCTTCTCCCATTTGTTCCTTGTTCACAGCTAAGTTGGCGTTCTCTGCTGGTTTGGCTCAGAGAGACGTTGACCCTACAATGGCGAGTTTGGCGTGTTCCGTTCTCTGCGTTTGTTCACGATGGACAGCTTCGCGCCACTTGGCAAGTTTTGCTTGCTAATTCGAGAGGGAAAAAGGACATTCTCAAACCAAACAATGATTGTTCTGGACAAAGGACCCCTTGTGCAAGATTCTGATGAAGCTCAACAAAAGTAGGACCCATTTATATGTTATTTCCTATTTCGTCGAAATGTGTTTGTGTTCCGCCTTGATTTTGGCGCTGTCTCGCTATAACGTAACTGCATGTCGTACTAAAGTTATTTTTAGAATTTCTAACAGGCGATTGCATTAAGAACTAGTGTATCTATCATTTGCTGTACAACAAGTATTTGTAGTAACGTTTATGATTAGTTATTTGGTCAGAATAGGTGAGTGTCAGAAATATATCCGGAGATTCTGGAAAATATTGCTACGTTTTCCACAATGTATAACCACGGATTTCAGCTCTAAATATGCACATTTTCGAACAAACCATATATGTATTGTGTAATATTGATTATAGGACTGTCATCTGATGAAGTTTATGAAGTTAGTGAAATAATTAATATATTTGCTGTTGTTTGTCGCTATCGCTACTGTTGCCTTGAATCAATGTAGTTGTGTGGTTGGCTATGTAGTAAGTAATATAATGCTATATTGTGTTTTCGCTGTAAAACACTTAAAGAATCGAAATATTGCTGGATTCACAAGATGTTGTCTTTCATTTGCTGTACACCATGTATTTTTCATAAATGTTTTATGATGAGTATTTAGGTATTTCAATTTGGTCTCTGTAATTGTTCTAGCTGCTCGTGCTATTTCCGATTGTAGCTGCAATGTAAATATATTTTATAACCTCAAATATGCACATTTTTCGAACAAAACATAGATTTATTGTATAACATGTTATAAGACTGTCATCTGATGAAGTTGTTTCTTGGTTAGTTTGGTTGGTTCTTGGTTAGTTTGGTTGGTTTTGTGCAAGCTACCTGTGCTGTGAAAAATGTCTGTGCTTTTTTGTATTTGGTGGTGAGCTAACATAAATATACGTGGTGTTTTCGCTTCTAAAACATAAAAAAATCGGACATGTTGGCTGGATTCACAAGATGTTTATCTTTCATTTGCTGTATTGGACTTGTTAACCTTTCACGAGCCTCTACCCCGGGTCCGGGAGCACCCCCACCCCCCCCCACACACTAATTAGCATAGCTAGCATAGCTTCAAAAGTAGATAGTAGCATCTAAATATCATTAAATCACAAGTCCAAGACACCAGATGAAAGATACAGATCTTGTGAATAAAGCCACCATTTCAGATTTTTAAAATGTTTTACAGGGAAGACAAAATATGTAATCTATTAGCTAAACACGTTAGCAAAATACACCACTATTCTAACTCCTCAGTTTCTATCCTTCAGGTGCTATCACCAATTCGGCTCAACTAAGATATTGATATCCCTAACCAAGAAAAAACCTCTTCAGATGACAGTCTGATAACATATTCATGGTATAGGATAGTTTTTGTTAGAAAAAAGTGCATATTTCAGGTAGAAATCACAGTTTACAATTGCACCCACACTCACAAATCGACTAGAATTACTAGATAGCAGCAACGTGTATGACCAATTTACTCATCATAAACATTTCATAAAAATAGACCAAAGCATAGCAATGGAAAGACCCAGTTCTTGTGATTTCAGACCATATTTCAGATTTTCTAAGCGTTTTTCAGCGAAACACAATAAATCGATAAGTTAGCTATACCACATGTGCAAATGTTACCAGAGCATCGATTCCAGCCAAAGAGCGCTATAACGTAATCACGCCAAAATATATTAATTTTTTCACTAACCTTCTCAGAATTCTTCCGATGACACTCCTGTAACATCATTTTACAATATACATATACAGTTTGTTCGAAAAGGTGCATATTAGCCATACAAACCGTGGTTCACAATAAAAATACTAGGAAATCAAGCCTCAATATGTCTGACGTCATCTATCAGAGTGATCTAGTTTAATTGAAAGCTAATCATATACTTGACTAAAAAACACGGGTTGACAGCAATCGAAAGAACAATTAGTTCTTAATGCAACCGCTGATTTACATTTTTAAAATTATCCTTACTTTTCAATACAGGTTGGCCAAGTGAAGCTATACCAAACAAAATGGCGAAATATGCGTTTAAAATATTTCGACAGAAACACCGATTTATCATATTAAATATTGCTTACTTTGAGCGTTTCTTCCATCAGATTCTTGGGCAATGTATCCTTTCTATGTTATAAACGTCTTTGGTCGATAGAGTCCTCTGTCCTTCGAATGTCCACCACCAACGACCGACACCCTAAAACGTGTCCAAACTTTCAGAGCGCCACAACAAAGAAATTCCTCAAAATCGCACTAAACGGATATAATTGATATAAAACGGCTCAATTAACTACATTATATGATTTTTAACAACTATAACGACTGAAACAATGACGCGAGAAATATTCTGTGTTAGAAAACGATTTGGAACGAGGCAGGTCGATGGCCTTGACGCTTCAGGCGCACGTGGAAAGGGAGGTCTCTGTACATTTTGGTCTTTTGTAATGGCTGTGAACGTCCCATCGATTTCATTGAAAACGTGATGACGTACAGACACCCAGAGGAAGACGTAGGCAGTGTCGTTTCTTCATAGCATTCACTGTCGCCTTATAAACAGACCCCAGATCAGAGGTAAACATTTCTGAAATCTGAACCCTGTCATGAAAAGTGCTGTAGAAATTGTTCTGTACCACTCAGAGACAAAATTCCAACTTCTATAGAAACTAGAAGGTGTTTTCTATCCAATAATAACAATAATATGCATATTGTACGATCAAGAATTTAGCACGAGGCAGTTTAATTTGGAGACACAAATATGCTAATGCGGAACAGCACCCCTATAGTTGCAAGAAGTTAATGTGTGAAAGTTAAATATTTCTAAAAAAATATTTTGATTTTCGCACCCTGCACTTGGACTGGCTGTTGTCATATGTGTACCGACACCGGGGCAGCCATAAGAAGTTTTAAGGATGGTAATACAGGAAACCATCAATGCTTATCCACATTTTTCTTCATATTGTTGTAGCGTTGGAGGTTAGACTGAGTGTCAGTGAGAGCCGTCAGAGGAGCCGAAGACAGAGAATGCAGCAGGTAATACAAATGTGGTCTCTACATAACAAATCCTTCACTATAATGTAATGGATTCTTCATTTCCAGCATCGTAATCATTCAACATAATCAACACAGAACCATTGCATTCCCAGACACTGGTTTATGGCAGCGCCGAGTGTACTTTATTGTGATGCATGTAATGATGGTGTCATTCATTATCAAGGTATCTTCTCCCATTTGTTCCCTTGTTCACAGCTAAGTTGGCGTTCTCTGCTGGTTTGGGCTCAGGAGACGTTGGACCCTACAATGGCGAATTCTCATGGAAGTTCAGCAGAGCCCTCATCAACGTCGGCAAGGCTTACCACCCTTTTGCAGGCACAGTTCTAGTTACATCTGTCTTGCTATCCAGTCTACCAGGGTTGGGAGTCAGTTCCAATTCGATTTAGTCAATTTGGAAAGTAAATAGAAATTCCAATTCAGTTTACTTCCTGAATTGACCGAATTGAAATGGAATTGAGCCCAACCCTGTGGTCTACACAGTATGTCACATATCCCTTTGTTACTCGAAAAAAAAGACAGAATTGATGTCTCTTCCTGTTTCTCCTGTGCAGGTGCGTTCACAGCACCAGTGCGAGGCGTCTACTACTTCAGATTCACTGTCAAGAATGACAGTGATATTGTTTACCATGGAGCACACCTGCTAAAGAACGGCAAGAGTATAATGTTGAATGGAATGATCATCTAGGTCATAGTTATTTACCGTAGAGCTGGAGGATAGAGATGTAGTGCACATGAATCTCCCAGAAAGGCTACGTACTGTACGATAGTGTAGACAACCACGGTATCTWCAGTGACTTCCTGCTCTTCACCATGTGAGGGCAACTGAAAGGCTGCATCTCAATAGTCTAAAGGGGCTTCCTGTACTCGTCCCCTTTCCTCCACCTGTGTTGATACGTAAGAGCTGGACTGGTGAAAGCAGATGGCCGGCATAGTGCGTTGACCTATCTTGTGGTTTCAGAGCAGTGATGATATAGGAGAGGGAACCATTTTAAACCTTTGAGATTTTCAATGATGAAAAGGGTGAAATCTATCAAATGGTGATGTCATACTGATTAGTAATAAAAACAATGAGAACTGAAAAATACTGTGTTGTGTGTCATTGTGAGCACTCACACTCTCCCTCAGACAGAGGTTCAAATTCAAGGCATGTTAATAAAGCTCTGTGCACTATATCACACGTTTAAAGGTCATTTATGCTTGAGCCAACATGCCCAGCATTTACCAGGAATTAGATCTCTGAAAATGTCTGTGAAAATGCCTTTAAAAGGCACATTGTTGGCTGTATAGAGCACTGAGCTACACTTTGCAATGAGTCATCACACTTTGTCGGCTAGGCACTTTTTAAAGGCAATGTTCCCACATTCGTGGAGACCGCATTCACAGTAAACACTGCATATGTCAACTCAATCGGAAATTACCTTTAACTCTTTCAGCTAGGGGGCAGAATTTCTATGTTTGGAAAAATAACGTTCCCAAGGTAAACTGACTATTTCTCAGGTCCAGATGCTAGAATATGCATACAATTGACAGATTAGGATAGAAAACACTCTAAAGTTTCCAAAACTGTCAAAATATTGTCTGTGAGTATAACAGAACTGATTTTGCAGGCGAAAACCTGAGGAAATCCAACCCGGAAGTGCCTTTTATTTGGAAAAATCCCTGTTCCGTTGACTGCCCCTCCTCCATTTAAAGGGGTATCAACCAGATTCCTTTTCCAATGGCTTCCTCAGGCTGTGACCAGGCTTTAGACATAGCTTCAAGATTTTATTTTGAAAAATGAGCAAGATTTTTCAAAATGCGTCAGGTGTCCTTTGATTAGTTCCTGCGCGCGAGAGATGTAGCTCGACATTTTCTTTCTCTGTAGTATTGAATAGGTTACCGTCCGGTTGAAATATTATCGATTATGTATGTTAAAAACAACCTGAGGATTGATTATAAAAAGCATTTGACATGTTTCTACGAACATTACGGATACTTTTTGAAATTTTTGTCTGCCTTTCAGGACCGGAACGAGCCTGTGGTTTTCTGAACATAACGAGCAAACCAAATGGCGGTTTTTGGTTATAAAACTAATCTTTATCGAACAAAAATAACATTTATTGTGTAACTGGGAGTCTCGTGAGTGCAAACATCCGAAGATTATCAACGGTAAGCGATTAATTTGATTGCTTTTCTGACTTTCGTGACCAAGTTAATTTGGGGCTAGCTGTTCTTACTGTTTTGTCTAGTGATTGATAAACTCACAAACGCTTGGATTGCTTTCGCTGTAAAGCATATTTTCAAAATCTGACACGATAGGTGGATTAACAACAAGCTAAGCTGTGTTTTGGTATATTTCACTTGTGATTTCATGATTATAAATATTTGTAGTATTTTTTTTTTTAAATTGGCGCTCTGCAATTCAGCGGTTGTTTACGAAAATGATCCCGCTAAAGGGATCCGTGCGGCAAGAAGTTAAATGGTGGATAGCCAACAAAGCACAATCGGATTGAATCCTATGTGTATCTATTGTATGTTTTTTTCTTGTGGCCTACTGTAGGAGCATGGATGGTCATTCAGCGTCGTGAGTGGCCCCGTTAATGCAGAGGTCTTAAGTGGTACAACTCACCTCAAATAGCGAGAAGTACATCAAACGCTCCTCTACCGCCCGCTCCGCAAGACTTTCCCGGGGCCCGCGAGGCACACAGTGAGAGAGACAAATCGCCTCCCAAATCAATTGCAACCATCCTATCCCCCCCCCCCCCTCTTTTTTTACCCTCCTTTCCATCCTTTTATCCTTTCCATCCCAAAATAAACATGACAATTGATAGAGTGACTTCTCAATGTACTGCTCGCACACTTTGGCGCAATAACATTTTGACGGATGACTTGAGAGGGTTCGGCAAGGCCTTTTCTGTATTGATTCCTGAGTGAAATATGAGCGGAGGTGTCCATTGATTTAGAGTCCCCCCCTTGAAGTGCTCATTCAGTGCTTATTGAACCCATCCTTATTTCACAAGTGTCAGAATTTTTAAATTTTTTAATTTAATAAGTCCCACACAGACACCCCTGGGTTCAAATACTATTTGAATTATTTTCAAATACTTTGAGCGGTCACGTTAGCCGGCCTGGAGTGCCAGGTGGGCGGGGTTTGCAATTTTGTGACTATTCTATTGATCCCATTTGTGTCAGGCAATCACTGACAAAGTATTTGAAATTATGAAATGATTTCAAATTTTACTTGAATTTTATTTGACCTATAGTAGCAAGAAGTACGTAAATTTGAACCGGGCTAGAATGACATAAAGAAGATGATCAAAGAGACTAAGAAGAGACCAGGACATGTGGGGCTCCATAAAGGGTAGGTGCTTGGTTGGGTTAGAGGTAGTTTCTGAATAGAGCCCCAGAAACCATGTCCAACACACTCTGGTTGTCACGGCCGTCAAAAGAAGGAGACCAAGGTGCAGCGTGGTGAGCGTACATATTCCTTTTATTTTAGAAAAATGACGCCAACAAAACAACAAACGAAGAAAACAACCGTGAAGCTTACAGTGCTAAGTGCCACTAACAAAAGTAAACTACCCACACTCAAAGGAGGGAAAAAGGGCTACCTAAGTATGGTTCCCAATCAGAGACAACGATAGACAGCTGTCCCTGATTGAGAACCATACCCGGCCAAAACATAGAAACACAAAATCATAGAAGTAAAGGACATAGAATGCCCACCCAAATGACACCCTGACCAAACCAAAAAGAGACATAAAAAAGGCTCTCTAAGGTCAGGGCGTGACACCGGTGGCCATTTTGAGTCAAAGATCAATCATGCCAACAGTTTCCTCCAACATATCTGCTCACAATTACATTGACTAGACACACCATTCGACACTTTTGTGTACGTTTTATTCTCTCTGGCTTATCCAGCCAGTATTAACCAATAGAGTCACACGTGAGCTAAAGCATATTACTCATTTGCTGGTTCAGATGAGTTTCAGAATCATTGATTCATTTAGCATATAAATTGGGGCGGAAACGCACAAAAAAAGGGTATCTCTGTCAGGTCTCGAGGTGGCTGAAAATGTTCTGACTGCTAGCCTACAGATAAGGAACAAGTCAGCTAAATTAATCCAATACAAAAAAGGGAGATTGGATTTTTTTTTCTCCTTGCTGCTAACTCGACAGCTCCCCCAGTTTCCCAATTTCACCTCGACTTTGTATACTGCCACAGGGATTAAAAAATAATATACACTGAGTATTCAAAACATTAAGAACCTGCTCTTTCCATGACAGACTGACCAGGTGAATACAGGTGAAAGCTTTGATCATTATTGATGTCACTTGTTAAATCCACTTCAATCAGTGTAGATGAAGGTTAAAGAAGGATTTTTAAGCCTTGAGGCAATTGAGACATGAATTGTGTATGTGTGCCATTCAGAGGGTGAATGGGCAAGACACAAAATGTAAGTGCCTTTGAACGGGGTATGGTAGTAGGTGCCAGGCGCACCAGTTTGTGTCAAGAACTGCAACGCTGCTGGGTTTTTCACACTGAAACAGTTACCTGTGTGTATCAAGAATG
This sequence comes from Salvelinus sp. IW2-2015, assembly GCF_002910315.2. NCBI lineage: Eukaryota > Metazoa > Chordata > Actinopteri > Salmoniformes > Salmonidae > Salvelinus > Salvelinus sp. IW2-2015. The sequence goes on from NC_036853.1 coordinate 45,844,509, forward strand.
GTCCACCACCCTAAGGAAACCCAGCCAACTTGACACAACTGTGGGAACCATTGGAGTCAACATGGGCCAGCATCCTTGTGAAATGCTTTCGACACCTTGTAGAGTCCGTGGCCGACGAATTGAGGCTGTTCTGAGGGCAAAAAGGGGTGTGGGGCGCAACTCAACATTAGGAAGGTGTTCCTAATGTTTGGTATACTCAGTGTATATGGTTGGAGCGAAAGTGGGGGATATCCTTCAAAAGGGATCCTTACACCTCCACTATTACAGCTGATGGGTGGTGAGCATTATATCATAAAATGGCTACCGTAGCATCCGGTGCTCAATATTAGCATGAGGTCACCGGCTTATGGTAGGTCTATAAAGTGCTTCGAGCACCTGGGAAGGTGCTTTACGTGATCCATCCTCATTGAAAACTCATCCATCTTTGGTATTGGCATGACAGTCACATATCTTTGGGAGGTTGAGTATCTCTGTGGAACTAAGGGCCTACAGAATATTGTTTTAATGCTTGGGAGATCATGCCTAAAATAACGATGGACTTCCTATTCAATTCTGTGGCCGATATCTATGGTCCACTTAGTCAGCCAAAAGGGCTTTATACAATATGTTCATGATCATTTGAAAGGCCTAAATATATATGGTGATATACTGTTTAGATTATTGTAATGTTCTGATATTCTTTACTCAGTCAACCATTGATTTCACATTCATCAAAACAAACTGGATTATTTTCACCAAACAACATGAAAATGGTGAGCAATAAAAATAATAATATTCCCAAAGTGACAATAAAGCTGTATGTTATTGCGTTTGATAGCAATGTTTACCCAAACAATCTTCTTGCCGGAGACACGGAACAGATAATTGAGTCTCTCGTCACAAAGTAATGAAATTGCCTCCTGAATGTCAAAGTACGGAAATTGATGAAACATAGATGCTCTCATTTGCAGCATGGCATTTTGGGAGTCGTGTTTGAGCATTTGGTTTCTATAAAGGTTTAGTGCATGCTCTGTGGTGTGTGTGTGTGTGTGTGTGTGTGTGTGTGTGTGTGTGTGTGGTGTGTGTGTGTGTGTGTGTGTGTGTGTGTGGTGTGTGTGTGTGTGTGTGTGTGTGTGTGTGTGTGTGGTCAGACCCAGACAACAGTACTAAAGATGAGAGCCAGGCCTCAGGATCACCACTCTCCTGTGAAATAATCCCACTTCCGCCCCGCAAACCAACCTCTCTCAGAACCAAACTGGAGTGTACTCTCCTGGCCAAGATTACATCGAGATTCTCTCTGCTAGGTTTTTCAACTCCCAACCCCCGAACTCGCACTTATATGCGCACACACACACACACACACACACACACACACACACACACACACACACACACACACACACACACACACACACACACACACACACACACACACACACACACACAACACACACACACACACACACACACACACACACCAAACACACACACACACACACACTACACTGGGTGTTCTCAGGTCACCAAGACCTGAATCCTGTTCCCTCTCTCAATTTAATTATGGTTGTGTTCTGTTCTGTTCACCACACCGACACTTTGAATGAAATGAACCTGAACCAACGACATCTTGACAGATGTCTAATGAAATGACCTGACCGCAATAAGCGCTCGCAGGACTACGGGGCAACTGGTAAAGAAGTGTGTTTGTGCTCTCCATCTCTCCATCTTTCATTATGGACTCAAACAAAGTATTACAATGCAGTATTTCGTAGCTCCATCTTGACCTCTGATAGAGGTGTACTATTTGCCAAACCAATCGAAAATCTTAAAAGTCTACACAAGTGCATTGGTGTAGGGGCTAGGTGTTGCTTCTGAACCGACCACTATCGCCAACCACTATCGCCAACCACTATCTCCAACAAACACCCAGGTTAAGTAACTCCCCACCTAACAAGCCCCAACAGATCACTGCATAATTTGATGGCCCAATGACCTACTCTGCATTCAACTGTACCTCTACTGCCCTATTGCCACACAAACGTGGCAACAGCTGCTGTCAGAACAAACGTTGACAACGACTGATGTGGGATGTGTGTTGCCATGTTGGTAAAATCCCCTCGGTATTGGACTTCGTCAACGTTTGTTTTGACAGCAGCCGCTGCCGTGTTTGTGTGGCAATAGGGCAATAGAGTTACAGTGGAATGGACGTTTGTTTCCAAGTCATTTCAACCCCAAAATTCAATGTGATGACGTTGAATCAACGTGGAAAACTGATTGGATTTGCAAAAAGTCATCAACATAAGGGAATTTTGCACCCAACTTCTAACCTAAATCCAATTACATGGTGACATTGTTTTGTTGTGATTTCATGTTGAATTCACATTAGTTGATAATTCAACCAAATGTAAACCAAAACTATAATTTCAAATTAGGGGGTGTGCTGAGAAGTCGAAGAAGACTGGTGTAGTAACGGATATGGGCCATTTTCTGGATACGATTATGATCAGAGTATTTTGTTTAATTTTCGGTCATAAAAAAAAAAAAAAGTGTGCCAGCGCCCGTCTTTCTCATGTCAGTCAGTCATGTGCGACGTTCTGTGTCGTCTAAATAACTCAACTGGCTAGTTGGCCTGTCTGTAAAGAGAACGGAGATGTACGTTGACCCTGCTGCTCTTTTTAAAATGTATATTTCACCTTTATTTAACCAGGTAGGTCAGTTGAGAACAAGTTCTCATTTACAACTGCGACCTGGCCAAGATAAAGCAGAGCAGTGCGACAAAAACAACAACACAGAGTTAAACATTAACAAACGTACAAACAATAACACAGAGTATGCACATAAACATACATACAGTCAATAACACAAGAGAAAATTAGAAAAGTAGAAAAATATATGTACAGTGATTAGATAGAGCGAACCTGTAGCCTTTCTCCATCAACTCGCTTCATAATTTCACCCGATCACATTTCCTTGCATGTTGTCGGGCTGATCATTTAGATTGCTGCTACCTTCTACTATGATACATTACACGGCGAGGATGTTTACTATCAAGCTATCAATGTGCATAATGTCTAACAAGTGGGACAAGGGTAGGGAAGAAATATGAAACGCTGTTGCGTATTCTGACTTGGCTGACTGCTGCAGGCTGAGGGGAGACAGACACACAAACCCATGCAAGGACACACACACACACACACACAAATGCACATGCCCACACGCAGTCCAAACCATTTTATCATTGAACTCTGTACTATCACCAGGCATCGTATCTGAATGGAGCGGTACTCTGTTTGGCATTTCGGAGGTCACGCTACCACGTGGATCCTACTGTCTTTTACGTCCATCTTTGTTAGACAGAAAGGTCAAAGAACCGTCCTCGGAGCCCGCAGGCAAAGATTACCTCATGACAATGTGTCCAATATTAGCCTCGACACCGGTTAGGAGCACCAGGAGAAACTGCATCTCTGACATATAGGCTGTGTCCCAAATGGCACCCTATTCCCTATGTAGTGCCCTACATATGACCAAGGCTCTGGTCAAAAGTAGTGCACTATGGGAATAGGGCGCCATTTGGGATGCACCCATATTGTTACCCTTGAGACTCCTTCGCCATTTTCCCTTTGATTTGCAACACTTTGTCACATAGGATATAATAGAAGATTTGTTCAACACCTTTAACCCTCTTACATTCCACAGTTAATTAAACAGTGTTAATTAATAGTGATATGTTCTGGGGTTAACTTGAGGGGATTCCCTCCTCTACAAAAAGACCTCACCTCGAATAATTCCTGGCTATGAAGCACAGGAGAGGCTGTCATTGTACAGAGTCTGGAATCGAGCCATAACACAGGTTGTGATTTTGTGTCACAATATCATTAGCTATTTTAATGACTTCCCCCAGGTCAACTACCAAGACGTCCATGATTACATCAAATAAAACTGGATCTATAACTTAGACTTTGTTGATGTTTGAGGACTGAATATCAATAAACAAATCCACCCTGTATACCCCGTTTTACATCAGCAGCTATTACAAAGTGCTTTACAACAACCTAGCCTCCCTAAGAGGTAGCAGAAGCATAGTGGTAATCATGGAAAACTCCCTACACGCGCACACAGACGCATGTGCACACACAAGCACGTGCACACACACGCACACACACGCACACACGCACACACACACAAAAAGGGGCAGCAAATATCATTACCAGCAAGGCTGACATCAGGTGAGCAGAGCCACCAGGGGAAATATCTAGAATTGATTTAATTTAATATAAAATGTATATTGTGTTCTATAAATACCGGTCACAGACCAACAGGGTTATGTAGGTTACTTTCTAAATGTAATCCATTACAGTTACTAGCTACCTGTCCAAAATTGTAATCAGTAATGTACATTTTGGATTACTTAAACTCAGGAATGTAATCGGATTACGTTCACTTACTTTTGGATTGCGATCCCGTTAAGAGGCATTAGAATATAACATTAGAACACTTCAAAATGCCTCGAAACACGTCACGGACCTCTGGACCTGCGCTGGCTGGTTACAGCGGTAAACGCAAGCCCTGTGCCTCCTCCACGTGTCGCCTTCTCCTTAGTAGCCCCCCGTTCATAGACTGCTTTACGCAAATCTCTCTCCCTTCTCTCCTTCTCTCTTTTCTCTCTTTCTCTCTCATCTTGTTCATTTCTTTCGCTCCTACTCGACTGGCCGCCTAAGATTAACCCGGGGACATACTGTTGGGTTTGTTGGATATGTCACACTTACAACAGGCCCGGTTGGCTCATTTTAGTGCTGTGGGTTGGCTCATTTTAGTGCTGTGGGTTCACTGGTTACTAGGGTGACCGCATTTAAAATACCCAAATGCGGGACAAAGGGATGATTTTGCGGGACAGTGTAGTCTACATGAATCATTTTTGTGGGCAGCACCACCCACCCTAATATTCAATCATCCTATTGTCAAAGTAATCATTCACAAAGTCATTTAAAAGTGACCAGCTCTTCCACCATGGTATCAGTCCCACATAGATAACTATTAGAAATGATGTTCTGACAGTCTGCAGGTAGTGAGGAATTCTTCTTCCCTTCCACTGGTTGCACTTCACCAGTGATCTTGTATAGTTTCAGGTACAGTCAAGGGATATTGCTGAAGCCCCAGATGATAGATTCTCATAACCTGTAACRAAGGAAACAAAAAAGTGAAAGTAACATGTCTTGGTTTCAAGAGAAATTGATATTTCAGGTAGATTTCCCTAAGTAAGCATGTCCCAATTTTCGGGAAACGTTGGACATTTCACCTAGATATCCCTAATAGTATGAATGTGGTATACAACATAGAAGATTATCAGGTTCTGATCATCTTACTATGCTTCTTCACCCGAGATTGGCCCCCAATTGCTAATCAATCAGTTCTTTATTCTCCAGGCTCCGAATTGTCATCAAAATGAACAACTTGATAAGGACCTTCCAATTTTTGCCCTAATGTGTCTGTCACATATTTTTTTTACCATCACCCACTGTCCTGCCACAACAGCATGTCCCCCCTCGGGAGTTATTCCCCATTCGAAAGTTGTATGCAATAGTTAAGCATTCCGTCACTCATAAAGTGAACGCCTGCTTTTCTCAAATCTAAAGTGCCTGGTATTATCACATTGGCCATTGTAGTAACTATAGTAACTACCTATGCCCAGCCTGCCTCACACCCCCCTCCACAATGCTTGAACCGTCTGTGTATGAGATAAACTCAGGGTTTACCAACACATGACTCTATAGACCCATTAGAGAGCTGATCCAAAACCAMCTCACAACAATCGTGTTCAAGTAATGTGGTRTCCGGAGGAAGCATCGAGAGTAGCTGGATTAGACGGTGTGCCACGTTGTATGATGATGTTAGGAGCCTCCAACACAGTTGACCACTTGTTCCAATGAACAGCTGTGACCTGTGCAGCTCAATTCATTGTCAGAAGAGTATGAACAGCAGGTGGACACTCGATGGTAAGATGTTGGTCGAGGACAAGCGATTCCCCCATCGACACAGCGGCGTAAGTAACCTGCATAGCTCTGAGACAGGGACCCCATCCCAACGCCACCTCATCCAATTTCTTCAATTTCTTCAAACAATAGCCTACCGGTTTCTGACAATCACCATGGTCTTGTGTCAGCATTGAGGTGATGTAGCCATGTTTTTCAGCCGCAAAGAGGGTGAACGGTTGGCCTGAGTCCGGAATGCCCAAAGCCGGCACTGATGACAGAGATAGTTTAAGCTTGCCAAAAAACTCTTTCTKTTCTTCCGTGTAGGCTACAGAGTAATTTGAATCAGTCTCTCCCTTGAGGAGGTCATTGAGGGGTTGTGCAATTTCGGCAAAGGAATCCACCCAACATCTGTCGTAATTGCACAAGCCCATGAAGGAGCAAAGTTTAATAGTAGTGGGCTCATTGGCAGCTTGTATGGCAGCTGTACGACTTTGTGTCATCTCTCTTTTTCCCTGCGAGACCAGTTGACCGAGGTAGATAACCTGTGATTGCATGAGTTGGGCCTTCTTAGGGCTAGCTTTATGGCCTTTGACATGCAAGTGGTTTAACAGTGATTTTAGATCCTTTCCTCATCTTCTGACGCCAACAATATATCATCAACATATCGTATGACAACAGATGACATCTGGGGGAGATCTTGGAGATGTCTCCGCAATGCCTGATGGTAAATCGAAGGACTATTATGAAGTAGGAGTCCTAGTCCACTGATACTGTTGACCATCCACAGAAAAAGCAAGCCATGGATGGACCTCTGGATGTAAGGGTACCGACCACAACCCATTCGTCATATCAATGACTGAGAACACAGAGTGAGCAGGTGACAATGAGGAACAAATGGTTGAAGTGTCAGCCACCAGTGGAGTGAGCTTGGAGATGGCTTGATTTGCATTCCTGTAGTCCACTTTCAAACGCCAGTCACCACTGGCCATACTGGGCTACTAGAGGCAGAATGTGTCTTTTCAACTATACCCATGCCCCATAGATCTTTAATCACTACTTTAGTAGCGRCCATAGCTTCCTTGCTAATGTCTTTTCCGACATTCTTGTTGCCAGTGACCAGAAATCCCGCAATAATGACATACACCAGGTTTCTCTTCTACTGAACGAATAATGTTGTTGGTTTCACTCAGAACCTGCATAACTCTGATAACCACGTATCGTGGCTGCTTAAAAGTTGTTGACCGTTCTTTCAACTGTCTTGGAGATGCTGATTTATGTGTGATTACTGTCACTGGAAGATTTTTTAACTTCCTTTTACAGCCTGTGTTCTGGTTGGCCTAAAACATCGTTCGTCACTGCTGTCAGTATCTGTTGACTCAAAGCCAGGCAGTGCCGACCAGTTGCTTGAAACCTGATCTGCCTTGCACAACTCAGTGTGAGAGGGAACAGAGAAGCCACAGGTGGGGGTCACGTCTGTCTTTTTCACCCACGTCTCCTGCTGCAATAGTTGAATTTCTCCTTTTAAGGTCTTTATTTATTCACCAAGAGCTTTCAAACTATCCTTTTCTCTCTGCAATGTCATTATATTTACTTCAAAAGTTGTATAATATATATCTCTATACTTATATATTTATAGGCAGAATGTGTCTTTTCAACTTTTCACCAGTCTCAACGTCAACAGTGAAGAGGCGACTYCAGGATACTGAACTTCTAGGCAGAGTTGCAAAGAAAAAGCCATATCTCAGACTAGCCAATAAAAATAAAAGATTAAGATGGGCAAAAGAACACAGACACTGAACAGAGGAACTCTGCCTAGAAGGCCAGCATCCCGGAGTTGCCTCTTCACTGTTGACGTTGAGACTGGTGTTTTGCTGGTACTATTTAATGAAGCTGCCAGTTGAGGTCTTGTGAGGTGTCTGTTTCTCAAACTAGACACTTTAATGTACTTGTCCTCTTGCTCAGTTGTGCACCGGGGCCTCCCACTCCTCTTTCTATTCTGGTTAGGGCCAGTTTGCGCTGCTCTGTGAAGGGAGTAGTACACATCTTCAGTTTCTTGGCAATTTCTCGCATGGAATAGCCTTCCTTTCTCAGAACAAGAATAGACTGACGAGTTTCAGAAGAAAGTTATTTGTTTCTGGCCCTTTTGAACCTGTAATCGAACCCACAAATGCTGATGCTCCAGATACTAAACTCGTCTAAAGAAGGCCCGTTTTATTCCTTCTTTAAATCAGAACAGCAGTTTTCAGCTGTGCTAACATAATTGCAAAAGGGTTTTCTAATGATCAATTACCCTTTTAAAATGATAAACTTGGATTAGCTAACACAACGTGCCATTGGAACACAGGAGTGATGGTTGCTGATAATGTGCCTCTGTACGCCTATGTAGATATTCTATTWAAAAAAATCTGCCGTTTCCAGCCACAATAGTCATTTAAAACATTAACAATGTCTACACTGTATTTCTGAATAATTTGATGTTCTTTTAATGGAGAAAAAAATAATCTTTCAAAAACAAGGACATTTCTAAATGACCCCAAACTTATGAACGGTAGTTTATATTTCTATACAGTAACCCCTTTTGAGAACACAAACCTCTTCTAGAACACAAATTGTTTCAGTAGGGTCTGGCTACCCATAACTTATGTTCACCTCAAAACGCTTGCTAAATGCTTACAAGGCTTACCTTAACCACACGTGTAAAAATTGCTACTCAACTAGCAACTCACTTCTATACAACAAGAAGATTTCACCAAAAACAGTGGCCTCAAACCTTTTAATAGCCTAAGGACTCCAACCTTTTAATAGAGTAAGGACAAAACTCTGTAAATAAAACAAAGGACTTATTGTCAGGTTTTGGCCAAGACTGTTYGGGTTTTGGTCACTAGATGTCCCCATTGCACCTTTTTTGTACCTTTTGTTTTTCTTGCTCTATTATTGTTTGCACCTGTAGGTCATTCCCTTGTTAGTATTTAAACCCTGTGTGTTCCTCAGTTCCTTGCTCAGTGTTTGTAAGTTAGCACCCAGCCCCAGCCCAAGCCTTGTTTTATATAGATATTTCTCTTGTTGGATTTTCCAGAGGTTCTCTGGTTTAGTTCTTGTGTATTATTTGAGTAGTCTTTTGAGGTTTGTTTNGTTTGTAAGTTAGCACCCAGCCCAAGCCTTGTTTTATTCAGAGATTTCTCTTGTTGGATTTTCCAGAGGTTCTCTGGTTTAGTTCTTGTGTATTATTTGAGTAGTCTTTTGAGGTTTGTTTTTCCCTGCTGTTTTTTACCACTTTGTGGAGTTTCTTTTGTATTTTGGAGGATTTCCATTTTGTGCCTCTTGGCTTTATTTTTGGACATTGTGGATTTAGTTTCTTTGCCTGAAGATTTTGTTCTTTAATTAAACCACCATCTCTAGTACTGCTGTGTCTGCCTCATCTTCTGGGTTCTGACGATTATTAGTGACTGTTTCTCGCACCGGGTCCTGACACTTATAGGACACTTATACATCACAGATGCATATCACTCATTGCATGCACTATTTTAACCTGATTTGGTTCTTTTAAAATGATATTGGTCTAGACTCACCTAGCAACTCTTCCAACAATCAGGAGATTAAGAATTGACTCCCCAAAGTGGGTTGCGCACAGCCTTCTCTCTTTCCTCTGGATCAACACAGTTGATATTTTTTCTTGTTGTAGTTCAGACCAATTCATCCGGGTTTCGGCACCGAGTGTTAGCAATTTATGTTATTCTTCAAAAACGCAGACCCCAAATCAAATCAGGGGGAGAAAATAGATTTTTTTTGAGAAGGACAAATCATAGATGCTATGCTGAAAAGTAGACGTTCAGTCTTCCCTGTCCTCAGTTTTTCTCCACTGAACAAAGGAACAGGATGTCACTTATAACCCCCCACCCTATCTTCAAAATATTCTTATATACTTATGTTGGCAGTTACTGGTATACCTACAGTTGAGAAGGCCACAGCTTTTGGCAGCATGCGTTGTGTTGTGGCCATAGACATATAATCCATAGAAGGGATTTGGAACTTCTGTTAAACTCATGGGTTCACTAGCAAATGCTGCCAGTCCTGACTTGAATGGGAACTGCCATCTGTGTCTTATATTTCTATGGTAGGTTGTGGATGAAGGTTTGTCTTTTGCAGATTTCAAAATACAATCACAACTAAAACGGAAAACAAATGCCTACTACTGAAAACAGAAGACTAATCTGTCTGTAGAACCAATATAAAAAAATCTCAACAACTCCCAATTTTTTGCAAACAGYWAAACTGTTTTTCAAAGTACCTCATCTTGAGATAGGCTATTGCCACGAYGACGAGCACACCGACCATCACTGGGAGTAGCCTATGGCTTCATCTTCATAATTAGTCAATGTGCCACTGGAAAAAAATGTAGTAGCTTACTGTAGCCAAATAATATACATTGCCTTCAGACCACTTAACTTTTCCCACATTTTGTTGTGTTACAGCCTGAATTTTTAAATGTATCAAATGTATATTTTTTTGTCACTGGCCTACCTACACACAATACACCATAATGTCAGAGTAAAATATTAATATTTTTATTTTTTACAAATTAATAAATAATGAAAAGCTGAAATGTCTTGAGTCAATAAGTATTCTACCCCTTTGTAATGGCAAGGCTAAATAAGTTCAGGAGTAAAAATGTGAGTAACAAGTCACATAAGTTGCATGTACTTACACATTGTGCAATAGTAGTGTTAAATATGATTTGTGAATGACCACCTCCCTCTGTACCCCACACATACAATTTTCTGTAATGTTCCTCAGTCGAGCAGTGAATTTAAAACACAGATTCAATCACAAAGACCAGCAAGGTTTTCAGTGCCTCACAAAGAAGTGCAGATCGGTTGGTAGATGGGTTAAAAACAAACAGACAATGGAGTAGCATCCCATTGTGTATGGTGAAGTTATTAATTACACTTTGGAGGGTGTACCAATACACCCAGTCACTACAAAGATACAGGCGTACTTCCCAACTCAGTTGCCGGAGAGGAAGGAAGCTCAGGGATTTCACAATTTCAGGCCAATGGTGACTTTAAAACAGTTACAGAGTTTAATGGCTGTGATAGGAAAACAACATTGTAGTTACTCTACAATGCTAAACTAAATTGACAGAGTGAAAAAAGGTTTTCAGGATATGTTTTTCAAGTTGTGCTTGAGTAAAGGGGAGGGGAGAATATAAACAAAGCCCYGGGGCCTATGATTTCTTAATCTGGCCTTGAATGTCCTGCAAAATCCAGGACATGTGGTCACCCTACTGTCTAATATTGACAGAAATGGCTTAGGGCAGTACACAAACAGCATGATTATGTAATGAATGTTGTTCTCTCTCTCTCGCTCACTCTCTCTCTTTCTCTCTCTCTCTCTCGCTCGCTCTCTCCTGCTCTCTCCTGTTTGTTATTTTTTCTTCTCTCAACTGCAACTTTTTGAAGTTCAACAAGATTCAGAGTGAATCCTTGAAAGACAGTTTAACTGCATATAGTGGTGCACAGGGACTAGGGAAGAAAAAATAACAAGWTTAAACGCAGTGAAACGTTTGAACGTCTTCTAATGTAAATGGGAAATTGCGATTAAAAATGACAATAAAACGAGTACAGMGATTTAACATGGGGAGTGGAGCGACTACTGAGCTCAACTGAGGGATCAGAATAAAGATAATGGACATGACTTTATAGATCCCTTATTGAGATGAATTTCTGAAAAGATGCATCAGGAGTTTTTAAACGKGCATGTGGGGGAACTAACAACAGGAGACAACACACTCAGGAGAAGGGAAGCAAACAAGCACACATGAACACGCATTCACTCACACTCAGTCATGCACACAAACAAGCACAGGCATTCTGAAAAGAGACACACATTGCTAAAACACACACACCCCTCTTCCAGACTGCTATGAATAAGGCTCTTTGAGTTGGCTGGCTCCCTTCCTATCAACAGAGCACCCTTACCCTCTGCCTGAAGTGGCTTAGAGGAGAACATGGAGTGGATCCCTACGCTCCCTACACTGCTCGCCCTTTTGTCACTCCAGTCTTCAGTAATCTCCCTCTCACCAGTGCTGACATCACCCCTCACAGGACACCTTGTTTTGAGGGTGAACACGGTATGAGAGGAAGTAGTTCCCACGCCTCTGCCTTTCAATCCCTAATCCCAGTGAGACAGATTTAGCGAAGGGAGGTAGGATGTGTGTGTGGGCGAGGAGAATGGGGGTGAGGGGGGTGCCTGTTTGTGTGTGTCCGCCTTCCTGTGCGCCTTCCTGTCTCACCTGTCTTGTGATTGTCTCCTCCCCTTCCAAGTGTTGCTTATTATCCCTGGTGTATATTTCCCTGTGTTTCCTGTCTCTCTTTGCCAGTTTGTCTGGTATCAAAAGCAACACTAAGGTCTAGGAGCACGAGGACAGATGCAGAGCCTCGGTCTGACGCCATTAAAAGGTAGTTTACCACCTTCACAAGTGCAGTCTCAGTGCTGTGATGGGGTCTAAAACCAGACTGAAGCATTTCGTATACATTGTTTGTCTTCAGGAAGGCAGTGAGTTGCTGCGCAACAGCTTTTTCAATTTTTTTTGAGAGGAATGGAAGATTCGATATAGGCCGATAGTTTTTTATATTTTCTGGGTCAAGGTTTGCCCTTTTCAAGAGAGGCTTTATTACTGCCACTTTTAGTGAGTTTGGTACACATCCGGTGGATAGAGAACCGTTTATTAGGTTCAACATAGGAGGGCCAAGCACAGGAAGCAGCTCTTTCAGTAGTTTAGTTGGAATAGGGTCCAGTATGCAGCTTGAAGGTTTAGAGGCCATGATTATTTTCATCATTGTGTCAAGAGATATAGTACTAAAACACTTGAGTGTCTCTCWTGATCCTAGGTCCTAGGATCAAGAGAGCCACTCTGTGGCTCTGTACCTCCTGGACTCTGAACTGGTTTTGACCTTTTGCCTGTCCACGACCATTCTCTTGCCTACCTCTTTTGGATTGTTGAATAAATATCAAGACTCCAACCATCTGCCTCCCGTATGTGCATCTGGGTCTCGCCTTGTGCCCTTATAGTACAAACTGGCCATGACAGACCCAGCAGACTTGGATTAGCTCCGTCACACTGTCTCCATGCAGGGAGCTACCATTGGGAGGCATGAAGAGTTACTACAGGACCGTTTGGAAGGGCTTCGTTYGGAACACCACGACCATGGGTTTAAGGCTATTATGTAGCAAATCAGGTAGTTAGCTCAWAGGCAGCCTACCACCTCTGAAAACCCCCAACCACCCAGTAATGTTTTCCCTATTAGTGGTKAGTTTGTACAATCTACCCCGGCTCCCCAAGAACCTCGCTTACCTCCTCCAGAACGATATTCTGGGGATCCTGGTACCTGCTGGGGGTTTCTTTCTCAGTTCTCTCTTATTTTTGAGCTACAGCCATCTTTGTTTCCTTCGGACCGATCAAAGATAGCGTATATTATTACGCTAATGTCGGGAAGGGCGCTCTCCTGCGCTACAGCAGTTTGGGAGCAACAATCTGACATTTGTCGTCATCTGTAGGATTTCATGGCAGAGGTGAGGAAGGTGTTCGATTCTCCGGTATCCGGGAGWGATTCAGCCCTAAAACATCTTGAATTACGTCAAGACTCCCGTAGTGTGGCRGACTACGCAGTTGACTTTCGCATGTTGGCCGCCGAGAGTGCCTGGAATCTGGAGTCTCTTTTCGATACCTTTCTTCACGGATTATCTGAAGTGGTAAAAGATGAGCTAGCTGCTCGGGAATTACCGGTCGACCTCGATTCCATCATCGCCCTCACCATTAGAATTGATGGATGTCTAAGGGAACGCAGGAGTGAGAGGAGGTCTGGCCGAGGTCACACTCGTTCATCCGCAGTGGCTCGCTCACCTTTGAAGGAATCCGGAAGCCCCCGAAGGCAGTTTTTCCGAGAGGATCCGAATCCACCCGAGCTCCCTTGAAAATCATCGATGACGGGTGAGTCAGATTCTCCGGAACCTATGCAACTGGGCAGAGCTAGGTTATCACCTAGGGGACGTTGAYATAGGCTAAGTTCCAACAGTTGTCTGTACTGTGGGGCTGCGGGACATTATATAGCCACCTTCCCAGTTAAGAGACCTTTTTCTGTAATAGGTACAAGTACTCTGGTGAGCCAGACTAGGAATCCTCTAAATCCCATCAACCGCACTTCTTTTTTTGTGATACTGCTGTGGGGAGACCAGTCTAAATCTCTCTGAGTGCTCATTGACTCTGGGGCAGATGAGAGTTTTATGGACGCTACCCTAGTTTCTGAATTAGGTATCCCCACTCAACTCCTCTCTGTTCCMATGGACRCTAGAGCAGTGGATGGCCGCTCCATTGGTAGAGTTACCCATAGCACTGTTCCTGTTAATTTCAGGAAATCACAGTGAGGCTATACAGCTTCTCCTCATTGAGTGTCCCCATGTTCCTGTTGTTCTGGGATTTTTTGGCCTCAAAAAATACAACCCCGTTATTGACTGGACCACAAGTTCAACCCTGGGTTGGAGTCCGTTCTGCCATTCCCATTGCCTCAAAGCAGCCTTCCCCGAGACGGCCCCCTCAGGGCTTAAGTCAAGACTCGGATTTCTCTGCCATCCCCACAGAGTACCACAACCTCCTGGAGGTCTTCAGCAAGGCACGGGCTACTTCTCTTCCCCCGCATCGTCCTTATGACTCTGCCATTGATCTCCTCCCCGGCACCACACCACCTCRTGGTAGGCTAKATTTTCTATCCGGCCCGGAGACCAAGGCCATGGAGGAGTACATAGAGGAGTCTCTGGCTACTGGGGCCGTCCGTCTGTCTGCATCTCCTGCTGGCGCAGGGTTTTTCTTTATGGAGAAGAATGACAAGACCCTGCGTCCGTGCATTGACTACTGGGGTCTAAATGACATTACGGTTAAAAATCGTTACCCCCTACCACTCCTCTCCTAGGCTTTTGAACCTCTCCAGGTTTTTTTTTTACAAGCTGGACCTTCGGAATGCCTTCATATGCCTCCACCTGGTTCGGATATGCAAAGGAGATGAGTGTAAAACAGCATTCAACACAGCCAGCAGACWTTATGAGTACCAGGTCATGCCGTTTGGACTCACCAACTGTCTTCCCGGCTCTGGTAAACGATGTGCTCCGGGAAATGATAAACCGTGTTCTTCTTTCTTTACGGCATCCTTTTTTTCTCCCGGCTTGCCCAAGAACATGTTCTTCATGTCAGTCATGTCCTTCAGCGCCTCCTGGAGAACCAATTGTTCGTGAAAGCCGAGAAGTGTGAGTTCCACCGCTCTACAATCTCTTTTCTGGGATATGTCATCGCTGAGGGAAATGTCCAGATGGATCCTGGAACGGTGAAAGCAGTGGTGGATTGGCCTCAATCTACGTMCRGGGTGCAGTTGCAACGTTTTCTGGGTTTTGCTAACTTCTACCACCGTTTCATTCGGGGTTACAGCACCCTGGCGGCCCCCCTGTCTTCACTCACCTCCCCCATAGTACTGTTTACATGGTCTCCAGCTGTCAACAAAGCCTTTGTGGACCTGAAGCATCGGTTCACCACAGCACCCAACCTCATCCATCCGGATCCGTCCCGTCAATTTGTGGTTGAGGTTGATGCTTCTGATGTTGGAGTGGGGCCGATCCTGTCCCAGCAATCTGCCCAGGACCAAAAGCTTCAWCCCTGTGCCTTCCTGTCCCATCGTCTCAATCCTGCAGAGAGGAACTACGATGTAGGCAACCGAGAACTCCTGGTGGTCAAGATGGCATTGGAAGAGTGGAGACACTGGCTGGAGGGAGCTGAACAGCCATTCCTGGTCTGGACCGACGATATAAATGTGGAATATCTCCGTACAGCAAAGCGCCTTAACTCCAGGCAGGCCCGGTGGGCTCTCCTGTTTACAAGATTTAACTTCACCATTTCCTACCGCCCAGGGTCCAAGAATGTGAAGCCTGACGCCCTCTCCCGCCTATACAGYTCCTCTTCCAAATCCTCAGTCTCTGAAACCATTCTCCCTACCTCATGCCTTGCAGCCTCAGTGGGTTGGGGTATTGAGACCCTGGTTCGCAAGGCACAATGTTCCCAGCCTGGACCTGAAAGGGGCCCAGCTAACCAGCTGTTTGTCCCTAACTCAATGCGGTCCCGGGTCCGGGAATGGGCTCATTCCTCCAGGCTGACCTGTCATCCCGGTTCCCGCCGTACCCTAGCATCAATGTTTCTGCTGGCCCCTAGGGGGGGGGTACTGTCACACCCTGATCTGTTTCACCTGTCTTGTGATTGTCTCCGCCCCCTCCAGGTGTTGCTTATTATCCCTGGTGTATATTTCCCTGTGTTTCCTGTCTCTCTTTKCCAGTTCGTCTTGTATGTTTTTCAAGTCAACCAGCGTCTTTCCCGTACTCCTGCTTCTATTCTCTTTTGCTAGTCCTCCCAGTTTTTGACCCTTGCCTGTTTTCTGGACTCCGTACCCACCTGCCTGACCATTCTGCCTGCCCTGACCTCGAGCCTGCCACTCTGTACCTCCTGGGCTTCTTGTCCCTTTATACTTCCTGTTGTGTGTGTGTGATGTGTGTGTGTTGTGTGTGTGGTGTGTGTGTGTGTGTATGTGTATGTGTGTGTGCGTGCGTGACCAAATGAGACAAAAACCTTCAGTGATTTAGACACCTCATTTAAATTGAGAGGGAACATAATCCAGTCAACGTGACCTAGAGGAACACACACGTACACGCCACACACACACACTTCCATATCATGTGCATGAGAGAGAAATCAACCAAGAGAGAGACGGAAAAAAACTTCTGTTATGAGTGATAGTTTAATGTAACGTGAATGTTTAATGTAAGTGATGGTTTAATGTAAATGAAATGTGAAAGAATGAGATGGATTAAAAGATGTCATCGGGATGAGAAGCTGTGGCCAGGGGAGAGGGAGGAATGTGAGGAAATCTGTGGATGTGTGACTGCATGGATTACTTATATGAAATGTGAAAGAGAAAATGAGACAGGTGTGATGTGGTGTGGTTGTGTGACAGGGAAGAACAACTATGATGGGCACCACAGAGAGGACGATAGGCAACACTCCCCATCACATCACACTGACTGTCAACTCTACACTGTCTGCCAGTACAAATTACACTACAGTATCTCAGAGAGAGAGAGAGGAGAGAGAGGAGAGATGGAGTGAGGAGAGAGAAGAAGAGAGAGAGAGAGAGAGAGAGGAGAGAGGAGAGAGAGAGAGAGAGAGAGAGAGAGAGAGAGAGAGGGAGAGATGAGAGAGAGAGAAGGAGAAGAGTGAGAGAAGAGAGAGAGAGAGAAGAGAGAGAGAGGAGAGAGAGAGAGAGAAGAGGAGAGAGAGAGAGAGAGAGAGAGAGAGAGAGGAGAGAGGAGAGAAGTCATACGCAATCAATCATGCATTGTGTATGTACCCTGCCCTAACGCCATTTCTGTCAATATTAGACAGTATAGAAGGTACAACAAGCTGACAGAAGAAAATCGAAGACGAATGAGACCTAACGAGGCGTAGACGCAGGAGACAGAAAGAAGTAAGGTGGGGAGAGGGACAGATAGAGGACAAAAAAGGACGGAGAGAGTGGAAACTAGAGCACTCTGAAGCGGGCGTCTCGAACGCCCCTCCAAAGGGCGCGACAGCCCAGGCCGGCCAACAGCGCCCTCCAGAAACACAAGAACCTGTGTAATACACATGTGTGAGAAGAGAAAGACGGGCGACGAGGCAAATGAGGAGAATGCTGATACTAGACGTACCCACAAATACAAGCATGAGCAACCGCTGAACCAACAAGGTCGGAAGATGCCAGAAGATATGACATGTTCTCTCCGACTGTCTGCCTGGCTGACGACAGGGATGGAGAAGAAGAGGAGGAGGCGGAGGGAGAGAGAATGGAACCCGAGTTCCAGAGCTGGCCCAACGTGAGATGCAAGAGAGGCAGTGGAAAACTACTGGCCTTAGCGCCTTCTCCTATCTCTTCTTTCTCTTGCAAATCCAAAAACGAGAGACATGACTTAGATACATATGAGGACAGCTGCCAAGGGGTATCACAAACCCAGGAGGATGAAGGCAAGACAACCGGCAACAACCTTTTAATCAATCTGACAGGCTGAATTAGACGTGGTGTGAGAGCCATGGGGGCCGGGCAGTAACCCAAAAACTGAGGGACACTCTATAGGCAGTCTGCGATAAGGCTACGGAACACCACACGAACCAGCTAAGGCTATCATCCCGACGATAGGGTGATAGTAGGCGCAACCCAAGCCTGGCGAACCGAATTGTTGTGGCCGGAATACTCTATGTGCACACACGTTTTGGTACCATTAAAAGCAGTGCCACGTTAGATTGGTATAGATTGTGTGTAGGGGTCTCCATCGATAACTAGTTTCCAGTGCCAAGTAGGTTGACAATCTTGGCTGAGAACGGATCGAACATCACACACGCCCACACCGAAACAAACATAACAAAACGTTAGTCGAGGGCAAAACACAACTGTGGATTGAAGTAAGACCGGAAGGATAAGGAAAAACACCCACCAGGGAAGGACAATAGATTTTCAATAGTCACCAAGGGGGCCCTGGAAAACAATATCATCTCCCATCAGCCTAGAATTCCCTGTCCCGTGTTTATCACAACCAGCATTGAAGACAGACTGAAGGAGAAGACGATTAGGAAGAGTTACTTCCAGAACCTTTGACGATCCCTCCCTCCCTAAAAAAACAACAACAGTTGGCTTTGACGTACGTACATGGACGAGAAGCAAAAGTAGGAGAACC